>NC_046663.1:47595490-47596747 GCF_010883055.1 Belonocnema kinseyi
AATTATCAGAGTTAGGGCATTTTCAAAATGAAAAATATAAAATAATAAAATGAACATTTTAGGCCAAAAAACGCATGATATGAAAAAAAGTCAAGAGAAGAAAAACATTGATTTTTGAAAGCCCCACCAGATTATCATAATAATTTTTTTCATTTGGTCGAAAAGTTGAAAATTCAAAATTTGTTTGTACCAAAAATAATGAAAAATCCAAATATTTCATTTTGGACTAACGGCACATGCTACGAAAAAAATTAGACAAAATTTGTTTATCCAAAACAGAGCTACAAATTTTTAATAATTATTTGGGTAGGATGCGCAGTTTTTGCTTTATGCGTAAAAAACAATAAAAAAATCTAATTTTTTGAAAAACGACACAAGCTATAAAAAAAATAAATAGACAAAACTTACGCTTTCAAAAAATACCGAAAACTCATTGAAATTTTTCATGAATAATTTTAACATTCAAAATAACAAATTAATTTTTTTTTGTAAAAACGACACAAGTTACGAACTAAAATTAAAAGACAAAAGTTGTTCGGCTAAAAAGATCTATAAATTTATCAATAATTATTGGTAGATGGGATGAGTAGATTTTCCTTTAATTGTAAAAAATAAGATTAAAAAAAGACAAATTAAATTTTTGGAAAAAGGGCAGAAAAGACGTTCCTGTATTGGACCCTATATAGAGTCCTATATAGGTTTCTGCATTATACCCTATGTATATGCGCAGTAGTTTTTCTTCAATCTTAAAAAACAAGATTAAAAATAAAAAAATTATAAAAACAAGGAAAAAGGAATTAGTATGATTCAATTTGCATGCATATTATGAATTGTAATGGTATACATTTAATGAAATGATAAATGTTTTAGCGAAGCTTAGAATATAATTTTAAGCAAAATAAGAAACAAATATTAAAATAATCATGATAAATATAATTTGTGCTTTATTTTGCAATATCTGAATAAGCAGTCCCAGACATAGTTACATAAAAAATGTATTATATTCGATATTAAAGCGTTGAGTATAATGTAGAAAGATTGACATTTTTGACAAATCGAGTGCGAAGCACGAGATATGTGATGAGAATGTGTTTGTTAGAGCTGAAAGAGCTTTAACAAAAGAGAGTTCACAATTACAAAATTACAGTTGTCAATCCGTTGACGCGTTGTAGGTGCGTTCAAATTCTTGAGCTAAGCTCTTTTAAAAAAGAGAATTCACAACCACAAAATTACAGTAGTGTATGTTTTGCGTCTTAA
>NC_046663.1:47596847-47603805 GCF_010883055.1 Belonocnema kinseyi
CGTTGACGCGTTGTAGGTGCGTTCAAATTCTTGAGCTAAGCTCTTTTAAAAAAGAGAATTCACAACCACAAAATTACAGTAGTGTATGTTTTGCGTCTTAATATCAAAATGTTTGCGCAAGAATATGCGAAAATATAAAGACCGAGTGCGTAGAGCGAGGTAAATACATAATCGAGCGCATATCGCGAGATAAATACAGCATCGAGCGCGAAGCGTGAGAATCAACAGTCGCTCGCCTTAGGCGCGCTCAAACTCGCGAACGAAGCGAGCCGCACGCGTAGCGCGCGATGAGAATGTGCCCGCATGGCGGGCAGATTTTTTTTATTGATGTCAACTATTTTTTTCAAATAGTATCTTGTTTTGCTTGAAATATCAGTTATTGTACTTTTTGTTGAGAATTGATCTTCTCTGAATGAAAAATCGACTAAATGGTTGAGAGTGTAACTTCTATATTAAAAATTTATTTATTTTAAGATCCATAATTTTAGTTGAAGATTCAACTATTTTGTTGAAAGTTAAATTATATTTTGAAGCGCTAAACTATTTTGTTAAAACTTTTACATAATATTGTGAATAACTTAAATTATATGTTGTAAAAGTGAGACTGTCGAATCAAATTGTACAATTATTTTACACTGAATATATGTCATAATTTAAATTAAGATATTAAATAAAAGGCAATTTCACGTGGCAGACATGAAATAATGTAGAAAAATATGCTGCGAAGGAGAATAAAAATGGCGAAAAACTGAAATATAGTGTATTTAAAAATGATTTATTATTTTGAATTGGATACATTAAAGAAACAAAATTGTAAATTTACTTAAAGTACTGAAATTTTTGAATTATTTTTCTTGCAAGAAATGATATTGAGTACGCAATTGAAAATAAAGAAGGGGAGATTATGTAAAAAATATTATTTAATTTCTCCTTTGAATTTGGAAAACATGAAAATAAGATTTTCTGGAAATCCCCTCTGTTTTTTTTGCATTCCGTCTAATTTCATCTAAAAAAAAGCAACATATACTGAACCTTTTTTGAAGTGAAATGGATTCGATCTACTATGTGAATAATCTATCATTTTCTACAAGGTGACTTTACTAAATATAGAGTCACACCAAGGATTTCCAAAATATTCAAGCAGATACTAAAGATATTGGAAAATTAAAATAAAAAATTACACTGTCGACTGATAGAAATAATTAATTTTGTTTCAGAATTTAGAATTAGAAGGCTGACATTAACTGCAGGAGCCATTGCAGCATTGGAAAGAAAATTTCCCAGTGGAGCAGATAAATCACTTGAGGTTGAAAATTGATCGTTTTTATTTGAAAATCTAGCTCTTTCATAGAAAATTAACTTTCATAATAAAAAATTTAACTGCTAGATTGAAAGCTAAACTGCTTGGTTAAAAATTCATTTTATTTATTGAAAATCAATTTTTTAAACTCCAAATAAAAAAAATTGTTGGTTTAAAATGTATGTACTTCGTTGCAAATAAGTCTCTTTTATAGAAAATTAATCTTATTGCTTCACAATCAAGCTAATTAGTTAATCTAATTAATTAAAAATACGATTGTTTGAAGATCAATATATTTGCCTAAAAATTAAACTAGTTATTTGAAAATTCGTTTTTTTCATTCTATTTTTTAACTAATAATGCAGCTATTCATTTATTGGTTAAGAATCAATTTTTTCCACTGAAAACTTAATTAATCCATTATTGTGGAAAATTGATAGTTTTTAGTTGCGATATCAAGAATTCGGTAGAATTATTTGCGTGTTTTTTTTTGTTGTAAATTCGTCTTTTGTGGAAAATGAATCTTTTTCATTGAAAGTTCAACTACTTGTTTTAAAGTTCAAGTTTACTAATATGTTGAAAAATCATTTTATTGGATGAGAATCCATCCCTTTTTTAAACTGCTAATTTCCTATTCAATTATTGGTTATAAATTGATCGCTTTTAGTTGAAAATTCGACGTAATGGTTGAAGATGTATGTATTTTGTTATAAAATTGTACTTTCTTTGTAGAAAATAAATTAATGTTAAACTGATTTATTAGGAATTTAATTTGTTAGTTGAAGATCCATCTCTTTAGCTGCAAATTGGCCTATTTCGTAGAAAATTATTTTTGTATTGCAAATAGGTTTTTTTTACTGCTAATTTTCCTATTCAATTATTGTTAAAAATTTATCGTCTTTGGTTGAAAATTTATGTATTTTTTGTAAAAACGTCTTTTCAAGTAGAAAATTAATTAACGTTAAACTGATTTATTAAGATTTTATTTTGCTAATTGAAGATTCATCTCTTTGGTAGAAAATTGAAAGTTGCAGTTGCAGTATCTATCATTTGGTTAAAAATGTATGTACTTTTTTTTTAAATTCATCTTTTTATAGAAAATTAATCTTCTTGATGGAAAATTTAACTACTTGGTTGAAAGTGGAACAAATCTGATAAAAAATTAATTTTATTACTTGTAGATACAACTCTGTGGTTGAAAATTGAATTATCTTGTTGAAAATTCTTTTTTTTCCGTTTAACAATTAATATTTTCAACTGCGAATTCAACCAATCTATTTCTAGTTGACAATTAATATTTCTGGCATAAAATGAACTTTTTAGTTGAAAGTTAATATTCTTTTGGTTGAAAATGCAACTACTTTGTAGAAAATTCGTCTTTTTAACTTTAAACTTGAACTGTTTTGTTGCACATTCATCTGTTTTGGTTGAAAATTCTATTATTTTCATAGAAAAAATCAACTATTTGGATGAAAATGAACTTCTCGGCTAAAAATTAAATAGTTCGATAGAAATTTTTCTTCTTTCTTTACTGAAAAATCCTTTTTCATTGAAAATTCAACCTTTTTGTTGAAAATTCATCTCTTTTGTTGAAAATTCATCTCTTTGGTTGAAAATGAATCTTTTTGGTTTAAAAATTTATTTCGTTTATTAAAATTCATCTGTTTCGTTTAAAAATTCATCTCTTTTTGTAAGATTTGATCGTGCTTTGATTAAAAAAACAACTGCTTGGTTAACAATGAGTTTCGGTTGCGGATTTAAATATTTGGTTAAAAAACGCGTTTTTTGGTTGAATAAAATTTTTTTATTTGAAAAAAATATATATATTTTTCGAAATGTTAATTTTTGTCTTTTTCGTTGAAAATTAATTTTTCTTGATTAAACTTAAACTTTTTTGTTGAATATATTTTTTTTTTAAGTTTCAGCTTTTTAGTTGAAGGCTCAACTATTTCGTTGGAAATTTAATTATTTTGTTAAAACCGAAACTATTTTTTCGAAAATCGTATTGTTTTATTTAAAATTTAACACCCTACTGTGGATAATTTTAATCACATATTGGAAAAGTGAGAGAATGATTGCATTTCAAAGTAATGAAATTTGAAAATTATATTACATTAAACAATTAGAATGATGTTGATACATTTAGATATTAAATAAAATGCAATTTCATATTTCAGACATGAAAAAATGTACGAAAGTATTGTAGAATAAAGAATAAAAATGGTTCAACGTTGAAATACAGTGCATTTAAAAATGATTTGTTATATGGAATTGGATATGTAAAGAAACTAAATTGTAAAATTACTGTACTTTGAAGTAATGAAATTTCAGAATTATTGTACTTTGAAGAAATAATAGTTGGGAAAATTATAAACAAAAAATGAGGCCATGCAAAAAATATTCATTAATTTTTTCTTTGAATTTTGGAAACATAAAAAAAAGATTTTCTGGAAAATACCACCATATTTGTTTTAGTTTCTGTTTATAATATGAAGGAATCCTATCTACTTTATGCGGACAAAACTATTTTTAAGGATGTAGATTTTTGTTTCACAATCGAAAAATGTGTATCTCTTGTAACAAAATACCTTACTAAACGAATTACACTCCAGATCCCATTGAAGCCCATAGAAGGGCCGCAGTGCGCGAGTAATCAGTCGATTATATTGCGCAATATTATGCATTATGATTGTAAGCAGTTTCCTTTGTAAATAATTAGTCATTTTCTATTATAAAAGGTGACTTCACTGAATATTTCGTCACATCAAGGGTTTTCAAGTTATCCAAGAAGATATTAGAAAATTAAAATAAAAATTAAAATGTTAGCTGATAGAAATCATTAATTTTGTGTTAGAATTTAGAATTAGAAGGCTGGAATTAACTGCGGGAGCATTCCTACGTGTCTTAAAGCGTAGGCACTGGCAAGACAATTTCCCACTGGAGCAGATAAATCACTCGAGTAATTAAAGATGTGTTAAGATAGCGGGAAAGATGCACGATACCACCTCAAGAGTATAAACGCCGGAACATGATACCTACATACTCCTTAGGATAAACGATAAAGACCCTGCTTGAGAGAGGTAAGAAGGTAAAAAGAATATTTCAACTGAAGAGGTCCATATGTAAACTTTAAAATTTTTTGCATTTTGTTATTTCACAATCCTTTACAAGTTTTTGCGCAAAAAATTATCTACAAAAAAGATTAAAATTTCAACCAAAGAGATGACTTTTCTACTAAAAATATACATTTTTAAAACAAAAAATGATTTCTTAACAAAGTGATCCAACAAAATCTTCCAAAGAAAATAGTTGAGTACTCAAGCAAAGAAGAATGTTTTTTTATGAAAAAGTTGCATTTTCATTAAAAAAATTAAATTGCTACTAAAACAGATGAATTCTTAAAGCAAAGACATAAATTTTCGAAAAAAGTTGAATTTTTTGTTAAAAAAGCTTTTAGTTGACTTTTTAAAGAAGATTGTTAAATTTTCAATGAAATAATAAAATTTATAACTATAAAGATAATCTTCAGGAGGAAGTTTTTGCAATTTTGCAAAAAATTACATGCATTCTTTAAGGATCCCCTCCCCCCTACTGTAAGAAATCATAACAAAATGTCTCGACCCCCCCCCCCCCCCCCCCCTAAGGGATTACGTAATTGAACCACGGTTTCCAAGTGATTTCGTATTTTTTTAAAGTAGCTACGATAACTAACGATCGAATGCTTCTAATTGCTTCAAATTTATAGCGACTTTTTATTTTTTGTAACTTTTATGATTTCATTGTTAAGAAACTAATTGTTATGCATTAACTGCTTCAAATTTCGGTCAAAACTCCTTTTGTATGATTCAATTTGAAACGCATTAAATTTCTAAAATTTTGAATAAAAATATTGCATTTTTAACCAAAAAGATTATTTGTCAACTAAAATTATGAATCTTTAATCGAACGACTGATTCTTTAACACATTATTTTAACTTTCAAATAGTTAGATAAATTTTTAACTACGAGAAAGAACGAAAAATATCAATTTTCAACAAAAAAGTTTCTTTTTAAACAATTACATTTTCCAGCAAGTACCCTGGTGGTAAACATTTTTACATGAATTTATAAAATTTCCACAATTCTAGGTTTTTGTAGAAAAGTCTAAAAAATTTAACAAAAAAAATACAATAGTATACAAATAGCTAATTTTTTCTTGCATTTCCTTATAGAAAAATAAGAACATGCACAATAAAGTACAAGTTTTTACAATTTAAAATCCGCATAAAGTTTTATTGATTTTTTTACGTTTGTTGTTAAAATCTACAAGACATTACAAGCAACTACAGTATTTTATATTTTTTTCAGTTTGGGTCTTTGATGTCAAAAAAACATCTTTACTGACAACTTTTGCAGAGTATTTAATAAATATGTTTCCACAAGAAACTACAATTTTTAAATAATATTACACTTTTACCAAGAACTTTTGATATTATAATAAATCGTAGATCAAATAGCAATTTCAATTACGCAACATCTGCTGGCATTAAAATTTTACCTATAGATATCCACATTTTTGAAATAATAATAACGAAACTATTAAAATTTAAAAATTTTGAAGTCTGATATAAAATTTTGAAGGTTTTTAAGGATCTTTAAGGGGTTTAAAAAATAAAATAAATTTAAGATTGCTGGGAAAATTTTTAATTATTTTTAATATTTAAAATAATAAAAGAGGTTAAGAAAACAAATTTTATGTAAGAAACAACAATTAAATAATTATCATTTTGGAAAAAATTCTAAAAAGTTTGAGATATATTTAAAAGTTTTGAAAAGATTAAAAAATAATTAAAAAATTGGCAAGATTTCAAAACATTCAAAACATTTCTTAGAAATTCAAAATTCTTAGAAAAACTAAACATTATTTTTTTCCAAAAATAAATTAAAAAAAAATATTTCCGAATTTTCCAAAAAGTATGTGAAAGATTTTAAGGTAATTTTTTGACCTTGCAGGATTTTCGAAAAATTGTAGAAAAAATTAAAATTTCGAAATAATTTGCATTAGATACATAAAAAATCTTTAAATTATTATTTTTTTCATACAAATTTTTAAGACAACATTAAAAAAGATTCATATTTTTTTGATTAAATAATTAGTTAATGTATCTAGCTTAAAAATCATTAAAATAATATAATCTTAAAAATGTATACATTTTTTTATTTATTCTTCAATTTATTGTATTGTCATTAATAGCGTGGATTTCTACTTTTTAAAATCTTGAAACTGTTAAATGTATAAATGTTAAAGGAATTTTATTATGCAGCTTAATGGTTTTTAATTACAAAATTTTTAATTAAAAAGAGTTAAAAGCTTCAATTTTATACGCATAAAATATGGAGTGTTTGAATTAAAAACATTTTCACCTTTAAATAAAAAAAACCTTTGAGTGTTTTAATTTGCAGTTAAGTTTTCATAACTTCAAATGAAAAAAATTGTGTCTAAAGAGTTCGAATCTTTTCATTTCTATTATCGTTATCAATTCTTTTTCAATTGTTCATTTTTTATTTGTAATTAAAAAAGTGTTCTTCTTCGACCTAGTTATTTAATAACGATAACTCGTTATTTTATTTTATAATTCTACCATTCCTTCAGGTTTAAATAAAGGGACTTTTTTACAA
>NC_046663.1:47603905-47628038 GCF_010883055.1 Belonocnema kinseyi
AAATAATTCATTATAATATTCTAAATATTCATCAGCCTACGTCGAAAGTCCTAGTTGTAAATTCTTGTAGTTTAACTTTTTTTTAATTCTTCTAAAAATTACAATTACAATAAAATACAACATTATACCAAACAAATACAAAAAAAGTACAGGATTCCTCTTAATAATAGAAAAAGTTGTATTTCTCTGTATTTTTTGTTGTACTTTATTGCATTTATTTGTAGATTCGTGTAGAATGGTTTTAGATTGTTGTACTTTTTTGTAAACATTTTTCCACCAGTTTAGTTAAATTTGTAATCAAAATAGATGATTTCTTAACTAAAAATATAATAGTTGATAATATGTCAACCATGAAAGAAGAATTTTCAAAAAATAGCTGAATCCTCAAACTAAAGAGTTTTTATTTTTTATTCCGTTTTCAGTTGACTGTCAATCGACTCAGAAATTCTGCCCTTCTTTTTTGCGGGATTGCCCTACGTACTCCCTTAGCACAAAATTATGTTTAAACGAAGTATAGAATTCGATGAATACGTTTATTGATTTTTTTTCTAAATAAAAAGTCGAAATAATTCTTTTAATTACAAATTTGATTGAAGATATTTACATATTTTCTTAGTTTGTCATAATATGACAAATATATATTATATTTACATTCAAAAATGGTTTCTACACAATTGTGATGGAAACTGACGCAAACTAATTTTTATATTTATAAAATGATCTTTCACTTGATGGGTTTTCACGTAAAATACAGTGGAGTATGCTGGAATCGACTGGAACTACTTGCTTGACATCCTCTCAATTACTCCTCTCAATTACAGTGGTACTGAGCCATTAGCGATGTATCAGCCTTGCTCGCCGGTCGCTCGCCGGAACTCGGCTTCCGCGATGAGACTGGAAGAGTACTCTGTGAAAAAATAAAGTTACAATAACAAAGTGATTTTTACTTTTATTAATTATATGTTTATAGCCGCATCAACTGCCAGGGCCATTAGCGACTTTACTACAGGACTAATTATCATAAACTGTAGAGTAGCTTTCTCAATATACATACAACGTTGCTGCCTGCTTTGGGAATCGAACCCGCGCCAGCGTGGCTACGAAGGCTGCAGTGTTGAAACCTAAGACAATCACTATACGATGACACCCTAAAATGATTTTGTTGAGCAGTTTTTGTTCATTTTACAAAAAATTAGATGTGGTTACCAAAAAAGTGGTTGTGATTACCAAACATTTGATTGTGATTACTAAACAAGTTGTTAATGTAACAAATAATTCATTTGAATCAACCAAAAATTTCTTTTAAGTTTCGTTTGTTACTTACAATCAATTTGATTTGAGGAGCCTTTGGATTGATCACAATAATTTGGTCTATGATCACGATTTATACTGATGAAATTTAATTGTAATTAAAAATTGTCTTTATAAATTAAACTCATTTTATTGAATCAATTCTGTTTTCTCACTTTACCGTTTTGTTGCATAAATGAAATATTTTATTATATTTACCAAATACCAATTTTCCTTCCGCAAAACCATATTGTTAAGTAAACCAAATAATGTTATTACTTAAAAAAATTATGGTTAATTGTACAAAATATATTATTTCAATTAACTAAATTTTTTCTTTTGCCCATAAAGAATTGTTATGGGACGTACCACACTTTTTAGCTGGATCAACCAAACGACCAAACAAAATAATTTGTTTAGCTCAAACAACTTTTGTTGCTTCTGTAGCAATCAAAAAAATTTTTTGGGAGGGGGGGCAGTGCTTGCGGCGATTTTTGACTTGAATACTGAAATACTTTGTTTAAAATGTATTTCATTACATGAAGATCTGTCTATTAGGTTGGAAATTCAACTATTTTGTAGAAAATTAGATTTTTAAGTGAAAACTATTTTTTTTTTGTAAAAAAATGTAATTACTCTATTATTGTTTTAAAATGGATAGTTTTTAGTTGAAAATCCAATAACTTGTTTGAATATTGATGTATTTTCTTGTAAATTTGTCTTTCTTTCCACAGAATATTAATTTTTTCTTATTTTAACCTATTACAATTGTTAAGTTGAAAGTGGAACTACTTTGGTAAAAATTAATTTTGTTGTTGATAATTCATCATGTGAGTTTAAAATTCGAACGTTTTGTTAAAAAATTATTTTTTTGTTTAATTTAACTTATTTGTTGAAAATTTACTCACTTTTTGTATATACGCCTTTTCATGTAGAAAATTATTGTAAATTCAACAATCTTTTATTAGCCTTTTTGGCTTGAAAATTTAATAAATTGGTTGACATTTTTTCTAGATTGACTGTGAAATCTTTATTAGTTGAAAATTTAACTGCTTGGTTGAAAAATCAACTTTTTTGTATAAAAAATTTGTTTTTTGGTAAAAATATTATCCTTTTAGATTAAAAATGTAATTGTTTGGTTACAAATTAACCTTTTTGGTGAAACTATTAACTATTACATTTTTGCCAGAAGTAAACCAATTTATTTAAGTTTAACTGTTTTTAATTGAAAAATAATTTTCTTTTCGTTAAAATATCAATGATGACATTTTTCGTTGCGAATTAATCTCTGAATATTAATCTTTTTGTTTGAAAAATCGACCATTTAATTGAAAATTCATTTTTGCAGGTAAAAATTCAACTATTTGGTTAAAAAATAACTATTTTGTTGGAAATGTATCTCTTTTGCTTGAAAGTTCAAATATTTGGATTTAAATGCAAAGTGTTGGTGAATTTTTATTCTTTAAAATTTACACATTTGTTTGAAAACTCGTCTTTTCAGTTCGATAAATCAACTAATATGATTTCAAATTCAATTATTTTGTTAAAAATTTAATTATTTTATTGAAAATTGATTAATTTCTTAAAATATTCCATTATTTTTTCAAAAACTTAAATATTTTGTTGAAAATTAAATTTTATGGAAAATTGAACTATGTCATTGCAAATTCGTGTTTTCAGATAGAAGATTCACCTCAATGGAATAAAAATGGATCTTCATTGGTAGAAAAGTTTCTTTTTTTTAATTCAACTACCTTCTAAAAAATTCGTCTTTTTGGCTTGAAGATTAGATTAATTGATTGAAAATGCAACCGTTTGTGGCTGAAGTTCCTTTTTTTGGTGTAAAAATTCGACCATTTGGTTAAAAATTCAATTATTTGCTTAAAAATGCATGCAATTAAAAATGTAATAAATTTCATATTAAAAGCTTTGATGCTTCATATTAAACCTAATATAACACCTATACATTAATTTTATATAAAGAAATTATTCCCCTATTTTCATGAAAAAATCACTCTGTTTCTGTTGAAAAATTGTTTAAAAATATATATTGTTGTATATTTTGTGTTTTATTTTAGGTGTTTACCAAATGAAACTTAAACAAATTTTGCCCTAAAAGGGAAGGGGAACTTCAAGGTTTTTGTAATGATCTGTGATGAAAATAGGGAGGGGTGAAAAAAATGTTCATAATAGCGTGACGTAGTTTCTGAAGGGCCTCTAACAAGTCCGAGAAGTTGATTATTCCACGAGTGTTACATACTTCACACGAATGAAATATCTTCTTATCACGCGCAATATTTTTTGCAATAAGTGCAAGAAATGTTCATTTCCTGTATATCTAAAGAGTGCGCAAAGTGCCAGATTCTTTTATGGGTAATTCATAAAATACGCTATACGTTCAGTGGGTGAAGGGGGGGGGGGGGCAGATGTCAAAGTAGCAGGAATGGGGTGGTCAAAATTTCTAAAATATCTATCACACATTTTGTGAATGACTACTTACTGTGAGATTAGCGTGCATGAATACCATATTTCCGCACGATAGTCTCGCAGCAGAGAAATCTGGTACTTTGCGCACACTTTACAGTTACGGAAAATCGCCATTCCCAGGCACGTGTTGCAAAAACGAAATTCTTCTCTTCCACTTGTCTCTCTCTTGGTCCTTTTTTCATTGTCTCGATTTGAAAACCGACTGGTCTTTCGTGCACCCGTGGCCGTATCCAATAGGAGCGTCGCGTCGCAATGCAAAGTGGCACATGTTGTTCAAGCGACTTGACACACCCACGCCAAATCCTGCACGAACATTAACCAGTCTTCGTGTCAGCCGTTTGTAGTTTGTACCTTGGTTGTTTCTTTCCGCGTTCGACCGACTACAGGCGGCAATTTGTTTTCCACGACAACGGAAGGACGTGACTTTGATCGATAGCGTACTCCCCCTCCCCCCTTTCTATCGTAGAGATTTAATGATACATATACCATTACATATTATCTACAGGGCGTCTACCTGACTGGGAAATTTGGAAAACCGGGAAATGACCGGGAATGTGATTCAGTGACCGGGCTTTTTCTCTTGAATGCACCAATATGCTTTAATTTTGATTTTTTTTTAAATAGTGTCTATTACTGGTCTCATATTTATAAAAACGCGGAAAAATCTACCTCGTTCCGGACTTTAACCGGGAACGCCACTATCCATGTAGAGGAGCATTAACCAATTACGCTACCGAGGTATATTTCTCATTTTTCTAAATATTAGACCAGTATTCGGCACTACTTTAATATTTGAAATAAAAAAATAATTATTACCTGGTCATTTAAAATAAAAAATTAATTATTAACCTTGTCAAGGCAGTAATAACATTTGTTTAAATTTATATTCTGACTTGGTAAAAATACTTCAGACGAAATTATTCATTAGAAAAGTTTTATAAGGTAAAGAGATGCAGTGGCGCATCACCATGTGATATACGAGAAGCAAAAAAGAATCTGTTGGCATCGGTGGCGTAATTTGTTAACGATTCCCTCATGATCAATAAAATAACATTATTTGCTTAAATTTTCTAACATACAGATTAAAATATTGTATAACTCTAATAAAGGTCAGTGAGACTAATAAGAAAATGTCGAAAATCGAAGGGATGTTGAGGTTACAAAAATGTTCACCTGTGTATTTGGTCAGTTTTTTTCTTAAATTTTTCTCAGAAATGGTCTCATTGGCTGTCACAAAATATATGATTTTTATTCAAATCGTTTGTGCCGTTTTCGAGAAAAACTACGTTTTTATTCTTCTTTCCCCCTCAAAAATTAAAAAAAAATGTTTCGGAAATTTTATGTCCCATAGGCACAAAATTATGGCCGTAAATTTCATGTCTATATATTACATAAAATTTCTCAAAACAACCTTAAAATCGCATTTCTCGCGGAAGTTATAAATGGGGAAAGGAAAATTCGAAAAGCAGTTTTTCTTGAAAACGGTTCAACCGGTTTTAATGAATAAAATCTCTGATTAAAAAAAAAATAATCTGATTTAAAAACCGATGAAAACAATTTGATTTAAAAAACAGGTGAAAACATCCGTCTCCAATTATTTGGAGAAAAATACACAGTTTGGAGTAAACAATTGAAGGATATTTAAAAAATATTAGAGTACACAGTCTAAATCGTAATGATAAACCAATTTTTTTTAACTAAACAAATTTTGTTACTCGTATTTCCGGTCCGCATTTTTTGAAATTTTTTTTTCTCAGGCTTTGGGACTGAAAATTTGCATGAAGAAATATAATTTTTATTTGAGGATTGAAAATGTTAGTAAATAATTAAAATTTTGGGCTGTGATAGGGAATATGAGCACATTAATATAATTTTGAAAATTGAGGCAGGGAATACCTGTGAAGAACTATAATTTCAAAAGTGATCAAGGAAATTTCCGTAAAGGATTATCATTTTATTTTTCAAACACAAAATTGTTGTAAAGATGAATTATGATTTTATATGGTACTCGGAATTTTTTATATAAAACGGGGATTTCAGAACATTTTCCCAAATTTTAGAAAAGGGGAATCACTATATTTCTGAACTGTAACAGAAAATTTTGTAAATAAATATAACTCTGACAAGAAATTTAATTCTAAACTGAAACAGTTGTTTTCAATCAAGAAATATAATTTTTAACTTTAGCATGGTATTTCAATTAAGGAATTTAATTTTGAGTTTGGGACGGGTAATTTTTGTGTCCATAGAATTATAATATTTTACTTTTTGACTGTGGATTTGAGTAAAGAATTAGAATGTTGACTTTGGGACAGGGACTTTTTGACATGGAACGGGAATTTAAAAAAAGAATTTGAATTCCGATTTAAATGAAGGGAATTTAAAAGAAATCCCTATTCCAATTAAATATTCTTTTCAATTTGGAACTTCCCTTTTCCAAATTCTTGAAAAAGGGAGTTACTATATTTTTGTATTATAATACAAAATTTTGTAAATAAATATAATTCTGACTAAGAATAGGGCATTTGTGAAAAAATTGTATTTCAAGCTTAGAATATGGAATTTTTTAAAAGAATTACAATCTTAATTTTAAAAATATTGAAAAATGCACGTCGATAGTTACAATGATCCTGACTTTAAACAGGACATTTTTTCAATAAATGTAATTCTTAGTTGGGACGTTAATTTTAGTGAAGAAATATAATTTTGAGTTTGGATAGGGAATTTCTGTGAAGAATTATAATTTTTACTTTTGAACATGATATTTCGTAAGGTATTATAATTTTAACTTTGGAACAGGGGATTTCAGTAAAGATTTATAATTTTGCGTTTTGGACAGGCAATTTGAAAATTGCTGACTGTTGAACATTAAATTTTGAAAAGAATTATAATTTCAACTTTAGGACAGTTAATTTTAGTAAATAATTATAATTTTGAGTTAGAAACAAGGAATTACTCTGAAGAGTAATAATTTTCACTATATTACAGGGTCAAGAAATTTGAAACTGCAATAGATCGGAAAAGATTGAAATAATTTTTGCGTTTTTAAAATAGTTTAGCTATAAGCGCTCAATCGAAATTTGAGGCTTTGACAACGAATGATTCGGAAACATATTTCATGGAAATTTTCTTGGTTAAATTTCCAGGGCCGACTGGTAAAACATTTTTTTGTAGAGTTAATAAATTTAAAATAATGGACTCAAAATTACAGACAAAAATAAAAATATTTAAAAAAATGTACAAAAATGTTAAATAAAATAAATTAAAATGATGAATAAATAAAACTACGATGTAAAACCACAATTTAACCTGAAATTGTAAAAAAGTTATAAATCTTAAAAATTTGGGACATGATAGCGACCATGCTAACGGACTTCCCCTCACACTTTTTTTTATTTAATTCAAAAAAGTTTTAATTTAGCAAAATCTGAAATTAGTATCGATTTTACCAGTTTTAGGTTCCGACGGCTTTTTTCTAGAATAATCAATATTTTGTATTAAAAATTTGGGAAATGATAGCGAACATGCTAACGGACGTCCCAACACACTTTATTTGTGTTTTTTTTTCAAAAAATTTTTTGATATTGCTAACAACGTATGTACATTTGGAGGTTATGTATGTTACAATTCTCCTGTGCGTTACTTCCAAACTACACAATATTTTTGGCCGAAAGCTTTGGACTTGCAAATAAACATAGTAACTAATCTCCCGGAACTAACTTTTTTGCAGGCAATCAAAAAAGTTTAATTCATAAATAATTTCCAGATTATCGGAATGGCAGAGATGAAAAACGACGTAACCTTAAAATAATACATATGCATAAAATTTTTATTTAGCACAATAAATTTTTTTGTTATTCTTCCTGAAAAAAGAGTCCGGGGACGTCCGTTATGATATTTTATAGCATCTCCGAATTCAGTTTTTAAAAATTTTCATTTTTGTGGAAAAAAAGCCGGGGAAACTGTAAGTATCACATGCCCTTAAAAATATCAATTTCAGTAAAATACACGAACATAACCTAAAGTTGTTGAAAGTGGTAAATATTATTTTAGATTTGGTAATTTTTTATTAAAAATACCCAGAATTCTCGAGAAGAAAAAATATTCTAAAATAACATAAAAGAAAATTGTTCAAGTTTATAAATCTTCTTCGAAATTTAACGATTTTTGTTTTAAATGAGAAATTTCGTGTAAAAAGTCGTTAATATAATCTGAAACTATTCAAAAATTGCTAATATCGTTCGCACTATAAAGATTTTTGTTTAAAATTGTAAATTTCCGGAAAAACACCAACAAAACCGAAAAAATTAAATTGTTGAAAAAATGTTGATGTTGGAAATCTAATTATTCTTTTTCTTAAACACTTAATTCCCGTGAAACACTAACATAACCTAAAATCGTTGAAAATTGGAAATCTTGAAGAGGAATCCTCATCAAGATTTCCAATTTCGATACGGCAACCTGGGAGGCGCTTACAAACAACAAGGCTATAGAGGGCGCATCGACTAAGTTGCGGGATATCATTGTCAGGTGTGCGTTCGAGGTGTGTGGCACCGCGCTTGTGAGAAGAATCAGGCGGTGGTCATTTAATAACTAAATAAATTACAGAAAACAATATAAAAACAAGTAGAAATACATAAATAATTTTCGGAATAATTATTTATGCATTTCTAGTTGTTTTTGGACTGTTTTCTGTATGAAAATGTGTTTTATGAAGAAAGAAGATTGTGAAATTATTTGTGAAGTATGTTGCCGGTGAAAACAACAACAACGAACAGTTACCGTGGTTACTGTCGACCATTTTGTAAATTTTGAACTACGACTAGTGGGTTGAGGTGCGGGGAGCACAATCGCTGCGCCATCTGGCGTATGCTCCTAACGGGATCAAAGTATGTTCAGACACTCTCGCTCGCCAGTGTGAGTGACCACCGCCTGAGAAGAATGTCTGGTGGTGCATGGTGGAATGATGAAATTCGGGCTATCCAAAAAGCAAAGAAAAAAGCGTACATGAGAACTTGGAACATAGCAGGTCTTGGCGATGAGGAAAGAAATAGACGTATAAATGATTAAGGACACAAAAAGATAATACGCAAACGATTAATTAAGGAGAGTAAAGATAAAATTAGAGCAGAAGACGCTTTCAGAGACTATTTTAGAGTTAATTTTGAGATAAACCTATAGGAGACCACAAATGCTATGTAGAACACGATGCGTTAGATTAGAAGACTCAATTGTTAAAGTATGTGTCACTGAGGTTAGGGATATAATTAAGAACTTGAAAAACGGTAAGGCTGTCGGGGTAGACTGTATTAACGCTTAAATGCTTAAACACGGTGGCGAGTACATACCCCATAGACTGTGCGAATTGATAAATTTATGTTTCGAGATGGGAGACGTCCCAGACGATTGGAAAAAGGCGATTATCGTACCAATATTCAAAAGAAAGGGTGATAAAAGCGACTGAAATAATTACAGAGGGATCATCTTATTAAGTATCGTAAGTAAAATATTGATTTCAAATCGTAGATTTCAAATTATTTATGTCTTACGGTCCAATCGTAAATCGCAAAATAAATATGAGTCAAAAAAACATGTTCTTCGAAATTCAGATATTTATTTAATAGAAAAAACTCCTTTTGAACTTCCTGACGTTTCGGTACACATGCGTACCTTTTTCAAAGGTTCTTAACCTGAATAATTATATTAAAGATTAGTAATTTTAGTCTGAAAAAATATGATGGATAATTACGTAGATTTAAATACATTGTTACCTGAGTTGATGATGGTTTAAAATAGCGAAACAGATCAAATTTCAGTCAAAAAAATATAACATTTAAGTCAATTGTTTTAAAAAAAATTAATTAAAATGTACTCATTTTAGAAGTCTCAAAAAATACCGAGACTTCAATCGATTAGACTACATTTTTTAAAAATATAGTACGAGAAAACAAATAAGCGTAGGTTAGGACGGACGAACAGAAATTGACAGTTTCAGAAATACATGAAGAATACGTAATAAACGATTATGTAATAGGCAAGTTTTCATTGAAAACCACTGATGTGGAAGCGCGTAATTGAGTTTAAATTTGAAATAAGAAATTTAAAAAACGTGTATATGTACACATACATAAATATGCATACATATATACACACATATGGCATACATACATATACACATATATACATATAGAGATGATTAATATAAAAACATTATTTTATAATACTCTAATAAATTTGATTAATATTTAGAATTTCAGTCTGTGAATTAACTGAAATCTTACGATATTTGTTTATAAAAATAGACTCAATAAAACGTCGTTGATAAGTATTTTTTTCTGTAGCTAATATTTTAATACGATTAAAATCAAAATCAAAGTAATGATTGAAATTCCAAGAATGTTGCGACAGACCTGTGTTAAAATTCCCCACTTCACAATCTCTTTTTATACACAGTCTATTTTTATAAACAAATATCGTAAGATTTCAGTTAATTTATAGACTGAAATTCGAAATATTAATCAAATTTATCAGAGTATTATAAAATAATGTTTTTAATATTAACCATCTATATATATATATATATATATATGTATGTATGCATATGTATGCATGTGTACATATACACATTTTTTAAATTTCTTATTTCAAATTTAAACTCAATAACGCGCTTCCACATCAGTGGTTTTCAATGAAAACTTGCCTATTACATCATCGTTCATTACGTATTCTTCATGTATTTCTGAAACTGTCAATTTCTGTTCGTCCATCCTAACCTACGCCAATTTTTTTTTCTCGTACTATATTTTAAAAAAATATAGTCTAATCGATTGAAGTCTCGGTATTTTTTGAGACTTCTAAAATGACTAAATTTTAATTAATTTTGTTTTAAAACAATTGACTTAAATGTTATGTTTTTTTGACTGAAATTTGATCTGTTTGACTATTTCAAACCATCATCAACTCAGGTAACAATGTATTTAAATCCACGTAATTATCCATCATATTTGTTCAGACTAAAATTACTAATCTTTAATATAATTATTTAGGTTAAGAACCTTTGAAAAAGGTACGCATGTGTACCGAAACGTCAGGAAGTTCAAAAGGAGCTTTTCTATTAAATAAATATCTGAGTTTCGAAGAACATGTTTTTTTGACTCATATTTATTTTGCGATTTACGATTGGACCGTAAGACATAAATAATTTGAAATCTACGATTTGAAATCAATAAATATCAACGGTCGAAGAAAGGATTGATTTGTTTCATCAAATCATTTTACAGTAAGTAAAATATATTCAAAATACACTTATTTGTAGATTAATGAAAATAACAGAAGAAAAGATTTGGGAACTCCAGAGTCGTTTTATGCCAAGAAGGTCATTTACGGATCAAATATTTAGCTTAAGGAAAATCACAGAAAAAAGTTTGAGAGTATGAAAAAAAGTTTTTTTGTATGCATTTGTTGAATTAGGAAAAGCTTTTGACAAGGTAGATAGAACTAAACTTTGGGAAGTTCTGAAAGAGTATGGAGTCGATGGATGGCTCCTACAAGCTATAAAAACAATATGTGTATACGGGTAGCAAAGTGAGCGTAAGGGTAAATGGGAATTTGGGTGACTGTTTCGATATTATTCAAGGAGTTAGAGAAGGGTGCGTTATATGTCTTCAAGGTTATTTATATTATTCATGTACAAGTGTTTAAGAATGGCTCTTTTCGACGGAAAAGGTGTGGATCTCGAAACAGTGGAGGTACGTGGGTTAGCGTTCGCAGATGATAAGGTTGTTATGGCAGAGCCAATCGAAGACTTGCAAAGAATGTTGAATAAACTGAATGTAAGCATGAAGAGCATGGACCTCAAAATTAACGCAAATAAAACAAAAAACTATGGTGTTCGGAGGAAAGACTGAGAAAACACTATGCAATATTGTATTAAATGATGAGAGAATTGAACAAGTTGATAAGTTCGTATACATTATTAGTTTATTTACTAGAGAAGAGAAGATAGGTGAGGAAATTGATAGACACATAAACGAAGGTAGGAAGATTATTGGTGAAGCAGGGCCGCTTATCAGAAGTAAAAATATATCAAATAAAGCCAAAATGGCAATACATAATTCTCTTTTTGTACCAACTGTACTATACATTAGCGAGACATGGAACCATAAAAAAAAATAAATAAAAGTAAAATTAACGCAATTGACATGAGATTCTTGCGAATAATATGCGGGAAAACTTTGATGGACAAAGTGAGTAACGAGATAATTTTCAAAGAATGTGATGCAGAAGAGACGCTAATAAACACATGTGAAAGAAATCGGTTAAGATGGTTCGGGCATATTGAGAGAATACGAGATAAACGATTAATGAAACAAGCCTATCAAGGTAAAGTAAATGGCAGCGTGCCCAGAGGTAGACCACGGAAAGAATGGTTAGAGTGTGTGAATAAGACCCTAGTTAGAAGAGACATAAAAAGCCACAGAAACACGAGACCTGCATGAAAAAATACATAGACGTAAAAGAAACTAGAGAAGTATACCAAGACAGAAAAGTATGGCGGCAAATAGTTAATAAACAGAGTGTCAGTAGAGTGAATGACGCCTGAAATAAAAGACCTTGGACACTAATGGACCGAAATAGCGAACCTCACATATTGACTTTGTGAGGATCTTCACCTCGGGTGATTGTTAGAGTGATTGATCAGCAGCCTGGGTCGGAGCTGCGTTGCGGAACGAACGTGTTAATTAAATAAATAACACGAGAATTCTAGCTCAATCTAAACATTCTTCATCCCTTCCTCACATTAATCCCTTCCCCATCGAGTGAGTCACGCCTACCCCGAAAGGGAAATGGCTTAATGGTGTAATAAAAACCAAGTTTTCTGTTCAAAAAGCCTAACAATATAGAAAAACTTAATTAGTTGAAAAATGGTTAATATTTTAAATCTTATCATTTTTTATATCTATTTCCGGCATAGAACATTAAAATAATCTACAAAAGTATAAAATGAGTAGTTTGATATTATTTTGGTAAAAAAATGCTGTTTTCCGATAAAACGCTAACTGAAAGAATAGTATTTATAAAGCACAAATTGTTCTAAATTCACGTTTTCTATTTATAAAATTGACAAAAGAAGGCACATTGATTATTGCAATGAATATTACCCTATGGAAATTTATTCATGGGCCTGAGCATCAAGCCTGGGTCAAGCTAGAATGAAACGTTAAATCTGGCCGGGGCCTGGCTCGATCGCCGTGCTGGGTCCTGGATTGACTCGAGCTTATTATCGATTCCGCTCAACACCATTTTATTTCTAGAGGAAGGTTTGTTTTTCTTCTACAAAAAATTGATCAAATCTGAAACCACCCATTTTATGCGTATGACACATCTTATTACTGCTTTTTCAGTATAAACTTGATGAAATTAAAAAAAAAATGTTCATCAAGAACATCAACTAAAAGAAAAATCTAATCATGGAGTGTCAAGCAGGGAAGCATTTAACGTCGAAAATCTGAAAGGAAAACTTCATTAGCAATATCCACCATGTTCTTCTCATACACGTCCCTCTCCTTGCATTTAAAAAATATCAACGAGAAGTTTAAACTAATCATGAAAATGTATTTTAATTAAAAACATCAAAAACATGACACTGATTGATACTCGCATGTCGCTCCTTTAGTCCCGACGTTCGAATTACTTCGGATGTATTCGGTTTGCATCGCGTCCACAACGCCTACCAATCGTGTTGTCGACACTACTGATGTGTAGTGCGAAAGAATACCAGAATTGGGAGCACTGCTATCTAGCCGGGTTCGCGCTACAGCCACTAGGAAATACAAGCTAGAACCAGGCTGGGGGCCCCCGGCCTGGCCCAAGCGTGGCACTGGGATTAACTTGGCGATTTCTACACGGGTAGAAATGAAACCTGGACGTAATTAATGAAACAATAGTTAAAGTCATATTCATAGTCACATTTTCTTTTTTTTTCATTGAACATTATTTTCCATTTTTGTAATTCAAAATATGATTAAATAAAAAATTAAAAATAATTGTAAGTAATTTTTTTCAATGAAATGATTTTTAAAAAAATCTTAACTAATAGATTATGGTCTCGAATATTTCTTTATTATTTATACGCTTGGTTATTGACATATTTTTTCTAAAAATTTCAAATTAAAGATATAAAACAACTTTAAGTAATGAAAGGCCAATCAGCTTTTAAACAACACTGATAGTGAGATAAGTGAGACCCCCTTTTTTTAAACACCAGGGACATAGAATTTTGTGCTATATGGAGAATCACTCATGTAGGAAAAGTTGAGTTCTATGATATGATCTGTGACATGTTACTAGTAAAAAGTTTTAATCTTTTACAGTGAGAAACCTGGCACCAAGCGTTACCTAATTCGCTCACATAAGGAGAAGGTTGGTAGCCTACGATTCTCAAGGGACATAAACACGCCCGGCTGTGGGAGGATTAGTAGACTGGCGCTTAATTAAATAAAACACCCCAATCCTCGCTTCCAACGCCAGCAAGGGATGCTTCTCCACTTCAAAGTTACTTCGTCCGTTATGTACCAGTACCACTACTATACTGTCATGAACAGCGATATGCTTCGTCGAGAATATATATCCCAAGAGAAGGTTTTCCTTTATAAGATTAAGATCCCTTTCGTCTTATATTATCCTGCTGCGGTTTCTCTATCTCTTATATCTGAAAACTAACTTACAAAAATATATTTATTTCAGCTATCGAATTCTGCAATGGAATCACTGTCAATTTGATAAAGACAAAAAGTATAAGCTGTATAGCGATACCGCCAGATTACTTTGCTCATTGGGAGAAAATAAGTTGAATAAAGAATTATTTTGCGCCCCTCTACTGATAATTTTACTTCTTACCAAATTTTCACAAATCAAAATCAGCGAAGAGAAACTGCAAAGTAGACATTCGTTTCCGCAATCATCTCGGATACAAAATGAGTTGGAATCCTAACTCCAGCAATTTTGAATGATAGAACAGGTTTTTTTCTGGGCCAAACCGTGGACATATTTCTTGTAGCTTGATTTTCAAACCGTCCAATAACGATAATAGCATATTTCTATCATAATTTTAACTTTTTCCAAATAGTCGATGAAGATTATTCCATGCGAATCATGAGACAGTCAACATAAACTTTCCTGCTGAAGGAACGGTCTTTACCTTCTTTGCCAGAAATTCCTTTCTGGCAACCCATTGTTTGGACTGTTCCTTGATCTCATAGGTGTAGTGGTGTATCCATATTTCATCCCCAGTGACGAAACGACGCTAAAACTCCTCTGGGTTTTGCTGACACAGATGCTGAGGGATCGTACTAAAATTACGTAACGGGCGGGATGAAAATTTAACAATTCTCTTAAAAAGACATCCTTTTTGGTTGCAAATTCAACTGTTTTGTCAAAAATTCGTCATTTTGGATTAAGAAGTTAATTTTTTCGTAGAACATTAACCTTTTGTGTAAAATTTATATTTTGCTGCTGATAATTCAACTAAGTATTTGCTGTGATAAGAATTATTTTGTTGTTGATAATTTTCCTTGTTGATTTAAAAGTTCATCTTTTTAAGTGAAAATATTGCATCTGTTTTGGATAAAAATGCAACTGTTTTGGTGAAAACTCAACTATTTCTTTAAAACTTACTTTTTATTTGAAATTCGTATTTTTGTATTAAAAATTAATTAATATCTTTTTTGATAAAAATTCAATTCTTTTAAAAAAATTGTTTTTTTTTATTTAAAAATTCACAGGTTTTAGTATAATTTTCATTTTTCTTGAAAAAAATTCAACCGTTTGTTTGGAAATAACAATCTTGTTCAAAAATCATACTTCTTGGTTAAAAATTCGACTATTTAGCTGAAAATTAACTTATTGTTCACAATTCTTATTTTGGTTGAACTTGAACTATTTTCTAGAAAATTTATTTTTTGTTTAAATTTAATATTGTCTCTTAAGGGCAATTTCATTTTTCTGGAAAGACAATGTAAATGTTTGCTTGAAAATTAATCTATTTTGTCAAAAAGGCAAACTTTTTGATTGAAAATTCTATTGTTTTGTTGAAAATTTAACGATTTTGCAGAAAATGTACTTTTTGCATGAAATTTATAATTTCGTGTTGAAAAATGAACGGAAATCTTTTGTGGATGCAAGTTCAACTTTTATAAAAAAATGTATAGTTTTTTATTGAAAATTCATCTGTTTAAGCACAAGTTTCACCTTCCTTTACAAAAATGCACTATTTGGTAGAGAATTCAACTATTTTGTTAATTGGAAAAGCTTAATTGGAAAAGCACCTGACCGGAAATCAGAAGTTTTGTGGTTCGATTCCTAATGGAGTGAAGATGGAGTAGGATATTTTTTTCAAGAAATAATTTTAATTTAAAAATATTATTTTCCATCTAGTCTTCTTAAGACGTTAAGTATTTTCTGTCATTGAAGATTCTTAACTTGATCGATATTGTGTAGATTTTCTGCCTTCATGGTTTGGAGGGTTGATCTACTGTCGGTAAGGTACAATCTCTGATGATATAGCAGATAAATTAAAATTTTTTTAAATAATTACTTGTACCATTAACACCTAGCTAAAAATTAGCGTTGTGTTCTTGAATTGGGAGTTCTTATTCTGATCCCTCTAATAGCTTAATTGGAAAAGCACCTAACCGGAAATCAGAAGTTTTCTGGTTCGATTCCCAATGGAGTGAAGATGGAGTAGGATTTTTTTTTTTAAGAAATAATTTTAATTCACCCTTTTTGGTTATTAAATGCATCTTTATTTTTTGTTAAAAAATTCATATTTCAATCTTGAGATGTCAACTAAAATCTATTTTTACATAAAATTCAACATTTAAAAAAAAAAATTTTGATTGAAAAATTCATCTGTTTTAGTAGAAATTCTATTTTTTACATTCTCATCAGAGAAGGTATTAGATTGGTGTAAAATTGGACCCTCCCAGTTTTTGTCAAATGTTCACATTTTTATACCCCCTAAATAGGAAAAACAGGGATTTATGAATGTGTCTGTATGCTTGTATGTCTGTGAGCACGATCAATTTTGAAAAAATCAATCTATTAGATTGGCCTTTGCTACACTATTTTAGTGTCCTAAACTAAATGTGAAGTTCGTTAATCAGCCAAATAACGCACGATATGAAAAAAAGTCAAGAGAAGAAAAGTGTTGCTTTTTAAATGCTCTACAGGCTTATCATATCTTTTTGAATTGTCTTGAAAAATCGTAAACTCATATTTTTACAGCATAAAAAAATAATGGAAAATCAAATATTGCATCTAACACAACCATCTAATGATTCTAATGCAACCATCTAGCACAACGCTGCTGAAGGTTGGTGACCTTCTCCGCATAAAACACCAAGCAGCTATGACTTTTGGTCGAAACTAATCGCCCCCCCCCACGCTAATCAAAGTTTCGTGGGATTATTGTTGTAAGTAGACTCTCCACTCGAGACGCTTTTAGTGAACTATTAAGAGATGAAGCAATGGGGCACCACAACTGCGATGTAGAACACGATGCGGTAGACAATTCAATTGACTTAGTCTGCGGGCCCCTGAGGTTAGGGATATCATTTAGAAGTTAATAAATGTAAGGCTGCTGTGTAGACCGTATGTGTAACGTTCAAATCGTAAAAATAACATTGGAAATGAGCAAATTCTGTTGATCAAAAAACGACAGAAGTGAGAATGTGTTCGTTAAAGCCGAAGGGCCTTTAACAAAAGAGAATTTGACAATCACCAAATTACTGTTGTCGATGCTTTGACCAGTAGTTTTAAAAAGTCTGTGCAGATTTTTTTTTTTTATTATAAAAATGCAACTTTTTGGTTGGAAATTCTTCTGCTTTGCTTACCAAGTTTCACTTTATTATTCTGAGGCGATATGCCTTTTATAAAGGAATGTTTAATCAACACACAAAATTCTCTTTTATCTATTTTTTGGGAATCGCTTAATTTGCTTGATTCAAATTAACGTCAAGCACAGAGTAATTAATGGATTTGGCTGAAACTTGGTGTGTGAAACAGCAGATTGGATAGAAAATTCGAAAATGTTCACAAATTTTTTATGATTAGCAACTTGTTAAAAATAAAAGTTCATTCGTTAATGCTATTCTAAATATTTAAATACTTACCTGTTTCTCCTATATAGTTAGAACTCAAATAGTGTTCTAAAAACTTTCACATCTTAATAAATTAGGATAGAACTTCACTTACAAGTTCGTTTAATTTTATAATTGTCTTATTATTCGAAACATCTTCACATATTATGACTTAGATATTCCCTTCTCTTGAATTTATGAATATTGTTTCTATAAATTGAGAAATCATTAGTGTCAAACTTTAGACAATCGCGATAAATAAGTCTTCAAATTTAACTTAGTAGTCTAGCAATGTAGAATGCTCACGCAAAAAATCAGTTTTTATAAGTCATCAATTTTACACACCTTCAGAATGTAAATATTTCCAATGCGTTGTCAAAGAGATTTTTTGGATCCACGATGCCTTCACATTGAATCGGTTTTTGTAATTTAAACAAAAATTCTGTAACACAGTTACATTTTTTTCTTGTACTTTTTCAAAAGTGACTAAATGTCAAAAAGTCATCTCGGAAAAAGTGAATAATTGTACAAACATTGGTACAGTTGTCTCATAACTAAACGAAGCGTTGAAGCCGTTCAATTGCGAGCCTCATCAATCACAAAGCCGAAGAAGGGAGAATGTCATCTTAGGATATGCTTTCAAATTACTGGAAACATGTATCAATCATTGTCACTGTACTCGTAGGAATTGTTGACCTAGAAGTACAGTGCCTTTCATCTAAAGATTGACGGATGTTGTTACTAATCAATTTTCAGAAGAACTTTCAATCTGTAATTCACTATTCTTTTGCAAAATTCGGTTTTAATTTTTCAATGACTAATTTTCAATATACCCCAAAAATAATAATTTAAAGGGCAAAATTGAACTTTTGGACGGTTAAACCTCATGCACAATATTTGTATTATTGTAACATTTTTAATATGATATATTTTATAAATGGAATGAAGCGATTCAAATTTATGATTCTTACTTTATTATTCTTAGAACTGTCACAGCCTAATTTGCTTTATGAAAATGAAAACTGACCAAAAGTGAAAAAAACGTAAACCCAAACAGTAACTAAAAGCGACTGATGTACTTTAATAATTTGAATAATATTCTTTTGAATTTGAAACCATTTCAAAGAATGTAATTCATAATACTTAACAAATTTATGTTGAATTTCACTTTATAAATCAAATTCAGAAAAGTTCAAGTGAATTAAAATAAGTTCAAACATATTAGAGAATTCATTGAATTCAGTAAGTTTGAAATAAGCTTAAGAATCGGTTGAATGTCTAACATAAGAAATCAAGGTGAGTTTATTTAAGAGACTTAAGGATGGATTAACCAAAAGTTTAAAAAAATCTATTGAATTTAGCAGAATTGAGTAAATTTAGAAGAATTGAAGCACATACAAAAATTCTAGAGAATTAAAAAGAATTTTAAAGAATACAAAATAAATAAAAAAGAATGAAGGCTGAATTCAAAATAAATTCAAATGAATTGAAAATTTTTTTGAAAATCTCTTCACATCCGGAAATTTTTTCAAATAGCTTGAGGGCTTTCAAATTCCATTAAAATCATTGAAATCTTTGCAAATCTGATAAAATCACTTGCAATTTTGTTGAATGTCTGTAAACCTTATAGGCCCTGTAAAATCGTTCCACACTTTCCAACATTCTATGGAATTGTTTACAACCACATGCCTAATATATTAAAAATCGTTGAAAATCCCTTATAACTTTTTACAGCTCTTGAAAGTGCTTTAGAATCTTTTGAAATACCCTAAAATATTTAAAATCCTTTAAAACACCTTTAAATGATTGAATCACTCAAAAATTCCTCGGAGTCAATTAAAGTACACTAAAATATTTGTAATCAGTTTGAAGACCATTAAAAATTACAGAAATCAATTAAAAATTCCTTAGAAGCTTCCAAAATTTCTTGAAACATATCAAATCCTTCGAGATCTTCTCAAATACCTTGAAATTTTTGAAGATGTTGAAAATCATTGCGATTTAAAAATATTTCAAATCCTTTGAAATTACTGAAAATTTTTGAAATCCTCAGAAATCTTATGCAATTCCTTGGAACCTTTACAAACACCCTGAAACCTTATAAGACCTTCTACGAAATTCTTGAAATCCCCATGAAAAGTTTGTTAAATTCCTTAAAATTAACTAAATGCTTAAAAAATTGCTGGAAATGCTTCTATTAGAAATGACGTCGAATCTTTTAAACTACCCTATTCCATTTTAAATCCTCAACATTTTTAAAAAAATACTTTATATATTTTAAAAGCTCTTTAAAATTGCTTGGCTTTTTTTAAAATAACCTACAATAATTTAAATCCTTTCAAAAACCTTCAAATCATTGAAATGAAATAAAAATTCATAGGAATGTTTTAAAATTCCTTAAAATATTTAAAATCCTTTTAAATCTCTTCAAATCTCGTAAAATATTTAGAATCTTTTTTATTATTTCAAAATTGCTTGAAGTTTGTAAAGCCGTTTGAAATCCGTTTCAATTATTGAAACTAATTAAAAATTCTTTGGAATCTATTAAAATGTCCTCAAAGTCTTTAAATTTAATGGAATATTTGGTAATACCTTGAACTATTTGAATCCATTAAAATATCATAAAATTCCATGAAATTACATTAAAAATGTTATCTCCTGAAAGCCTTAAATATGTATTAAAATACCTTAAGAGCTTTTAAAGTCCCTTGAAATCGCCGAAATCCTCGGAAATTTGATGAAATTCTTGAAAATCTTCTAAGATAATATAAAGCCTTATAGGTCCCATTAAATTGTTCCATATCTTCCAAAATTCGTTAAAACGACCCAAAATTTTGTTTAAATTCCTTAAAATAGTTTTTAAATTCTTTAAAATTCCTTGAGAATTATTAAATCTATTGAAAATGGCTTGGAATATTTTTAAATACTCTAAAATATTTGTAATCATTTGAAATATTTTAAAAAACCTTAAAACTTTTTTTATATATGGGAAATTCCTGACAATTTATTAAAAATACCCTAAAATCTTAAAAATCTGTTGAAATTCCTTGACATTTTAAAAAAAGTTTAGAAATTCCTCGGAATTAAAAAAATACCATAAAATTGTTGAAATCCTATAAAGTCTTAAAATACCCTAAAATATTCAAAATTCTTTAAAATCCTTTCAAATTATTGAAACCTATTAAAAATGTCTTAGAATCTCTTAAAGTATCCTTAAAGATTACAAAAGAAATTTAGAAAATTTATAAAAAGGTATAGTTATGAATTCAATAGCGTTTAAACCGTTGTTTATTTCGTGATAGAAAAGTCACTAAAGTGATGCTTTCATTTTAAAAAGTGACTATAGTGACTTTGCCCCAAAGTAGCGACTAAAAAATAATTTTAAAAAATGTGAGTAAAAATGATTACGTCACTTACAGATGTTATTACTTACATCTTACAGAAATTCTCTGTGTTTTGCCATTTTCCAAAATTTCGGACTCTTCCCTCACTTTTGTATACCGAACGAAATACCCTATTTCTCCCTAATTTCTGATTTTTTTCTGACCTGTGGTCACCTTGAATGAGCAAAATACAAGCACCAATGTTGTGCGATAATCCAACATTACGGTTGATGTTCTCGAGTCGTAACGTTAAGCTCGTGCCGATCATCGTGAAGGCGGGAGTAATAACTAAGAATCGTTAGTCTGGTTTAATGACATACCTGATCACTGACAGTATAGTGCGATCGAAGGTATCTTGTACATTCAGTAGTGAGCTGCGAATGACTCGATAATGGTTATTGAAGCTATAAACGGTTACAGTTGTCACTCCTTGTTAACCAGTTGGAATTCCGAGTTGAGTATGCTCTATCATGGATGGCTGCAACATTGAGACTACTCATTAATCGGCCCCTAGAAATCGAAACAGGTTTCTGCAGGGTAAAAAAATTTTTGTTCAAAGGTTATGGAACTGATTTAAGAGCCGAATTATAAAAAGGTTCCGTAAAGTGAGGGGGAGGAAGTAGAGGAATTCCGCACCATAAACGTATTTACCCCGTATTTTACTTGACTTTAATCTGTACCTAGCCAGCTTCACCCCGTATCCTGGTCGACTTTACCTTGCATCCAAACCGATTTTACCCCATAGCTTAGCCGATCTTATTCCGTACTCTAGCCAACTTTAAACAGTATCCTGACTGACTTTACCCTGCAGCCTAGCCAACTTTACTCCGTACCATAGCCAACTTTACCCCATATCCTTTACCCATTACCTGCAGCGTTTTTTATGTCTAATTTTGTTTGTGTAGTATTCAATGTCAAATATATACGAAGATCGTGAAATAGTGTGAATATTAGTTTTAAAATGAACCTTAGGACACTCAAACTTTATCAGCTATTACATATAACGTCGAATCGATGATATAAAAATAAAATTTTATAAGTGGCAATGTTTGGCACTCAAAACGGCATTAGTTCAAAGTTTGGCACTCTAAGAAGGTACCAGTGAGACTCGCTTGGGCTTAACATGTTTTATTTTGCATACATATTTACAAATCTTCCTAATGAAAAATAGTAAGTTATTTTATTTTATAATTTAGAATTACATTTAAGATTATCATTCATCACCTAGTGGTGTAAATATCCAAATTTTTCACATTTTACTTATTTTTAATACTTTTCAACCGCTGAAATTAAAAAAGAAAACTATACAATTATAACTATAATATAATCTATAATTAATAATATAAAAAATTGATAACTTCATAATATAAACTATAACAACAATTCTACAAAAGGGGCCATCCATATACCACGTGGACAGTTTAGGGGAGTGGGGGGTATTGCAAAATTCCACGCTTGTCCACGAGGGGGATCGGGGGGTCGGACTAGAATCCACGTGGACACTCGTTCCCCTAAATCTCTGAAAAATGTACTGAAATCAGACAGGGTATACTCGAGGTACACTCAAATTTTTTATATTGTTCTTTACAGACCAATAATAGGATAGGATATTGCAAGACGTTATATGATAGAATAGGATAAAGAATAGGTCATGCATGCCATGCTATCTTTTCGGACGTTTTAGGCATGAGACGTGTGTCAACGAAATTTGTTCCAAAACTGCTTAATTTTGATCAAAAGATCCATCGCATGCCCATCGCTCAGGAGATGTTGAATGAAGTCAATAATGATCCTGATTTTCTCAAAAGGGTTATAACTGGGGATGAATCGTGGAATATGGTTATGACGTCGAAACTTAAGCCCAATCGTGTCAGTGGAAGCATCCTGAGTCTCCAAGACCGAAAAAAGTACGTCAAGTTCGGTTAAATGTGAAGGTTTTGCTCACTGTCTTCTTCGATTACCGTGGCGTAGTGCATCAGGAATTCTTACCACAAGGTTATACGGTCAATAAAGAGTATTAACTTCAAGTTATGTGCCGTTTGCGAGAGGCGATACACAAAAAACATCCGGAACTTTGGAAAAACAATTCGTAGCTTTTGCATCACGATAATGCACCTGCTCATTCATCGTTGCTTGTGAAAGATTTTCTGAGCAAAAATAGCACCACAGTCATGCCTCAGCCTCCATATTCACCAGATTTGGCCCCCAGTGACTTTTTTCTTTTCCCAAATCTGAAGAGACCCATGAAAGGACATCGATTTTCTACGATTGAGGAGATAAAAACTGCATCGCTGAAAGAACTCAAGGCTATACCACAAAATGATTATCAGAAGTGCTTCGATGATTGGAAAAAGCGTTGGCACAAGTGTATTATATCTGAGGGGGATTACTTTGAAGTGGACAACGTAAATATTGAGGAATAATTGAATATTTCTTGAGAAAACCATAAAGTCACCTTCATTTTTGAACATACCTCGTATAATTAAATAGAATAGAATAGTATATAATATAGTAGAATATAATAGGATAGGATGTTGTAAGATAGGATAGAATAGGATACGATAGGATCTACATGATGGGTACTACATGATGGGGTGGCTAGGATAGGGTAGAGTATAGTAGAATAGGGTGGAATCGAATGTGATATGATAGAATAGAATAGAAAAGGACATGATAGGGTAGGATTGGATATGGTACGAGGGTAGTTCAATAAGTCCTTAGAATGACCAACACATGGCGCGCGAATCGCTTCAAATCATCTGTTTTCAGTCAGCACCACTCCCGACTAGATATATGGTGCAGTCACAGTCCACATCTTCTGAGTTTACGTGTTTT
>NC_046663.1:47628138-47633861 GCF_010883055.1 Belonocnema kinseyi
GTATAGAGCTCCAAGGAGATTAGGTTGAAAAATAAAAAAAAATTTACCCAAAAAAAATTGTTTTTATACTTCATTCTAAGGACTTATTGAACTACCCTCGTATTATTATTATTATTATTACACCATTAAGCCATTTCCCTTTCGAGGTAGGCGTGACTCACTCGGCAGGGGAAAGGAGTAGTGTGTAGAAGGGATAGAGATTTTTCAGATTGATCCAGAATTCTCGTGCTATTTAAGTAAATAACACGTTCGTTCCGCAACGCTGCTCCGACCCAGGTTGCTGATCAATCTCTCTAGCAATCACCCCAAGCGAAGAACCTCATGAAGTCGTTATGTAAGGTTCCCCACTTAAGTCCATTCATAGCCAAGGTCTTTGTTTCAGGCGTCATTCACTCTACTGACACTCTTTTTATTAACTATTTGCCGCCATACTTTCCTGTCCTGGCATACTTCTCTAGCTTCTTTTATGTCCATGCATTTTTTCATGCAGGCTCTCGTGCTTCTGTGACTTCTTATGTCTCTTCTAAGTAGGGTCTCATTCACACATTCTAACCATTCTTTCCGCGGTCTACCTCTGGGCACGCTGCCATTTACTTTACCTTGATACACTTGTTTCGTTAGTCGTTCATTTGGCATTCTCTCAACGTGGTATAATAGAATAAAATAGGATGGGATATGTAGGATATAATATAAAGGAATAGGATAGGATAGAATAGCCTATTATATATGTAGTAATAAAATAAAAGTAATATAATATGTACTAATAAAAGATGTAAAATAAGATTTAACATTTTCTTATAATATTTATATTTTCCTGTACTGTTTAAAAATAATAAATGAAAAAAAGGGATTCAGGAAAATTAAAACAATATGCGGAAATAATGGCAAGCAAGATATTGTGTTTTATTTTCTGAAAAGGCTAACGGAATATGCTCCGCGGAAAAGGGATTTCAGCCGAAGTATTAATAACATTACTTTTCTTCTGTAAAGAATGTTTTTCTCCATTTTTATCAAAAAAAAACTTTAAAAAATAGTTAAAAAGATATAAAAGAGTTTATTATCCCCTCCTTGACATGAGGTTTAAATTACTGAATTAAAAATTATTATTATTAATTTTATATATCTATATAACAAGAAATCAATTTCTTAAGATTTTATCAATTTATCAGAATTTTTTTCTTCTCTATTGCAAGTTACTTTTGAGAAACTTTTTGACAAATGTGGCATGATATTAAAGAGCATTAATTTATCAAAATGTAAAAAAATATACAATCTTGCTTGAAAAATTTGTAAAATGTCAACGTATCGGAAGCTCAAGAAAATGTAATGTTTTATGTTGAATATTGAACTGTGTCAACATTCTCTAATATTTACAAAAAAGATTAAAAAAGAAATTGTTCTCAATCTGGACTTAAACCGGGAACGCGGGGCCTAAACCGGTCTTTTCCTGTTTTTCTTCCTTTCTTTTTCTGTTTAAGAAAATTATGTTATTTTGTTGACAAAGGTATCAATAAATTAACTTTTGATGTTAAATATTAAATAGTATCGATTACTGGTCTAAGGTTTCGAGTAACGAGAAAAAGAAAAACAATTATCTTAAACTAAAGAGATGCAGTCCCACATCACCATGTGATATACGAGAAACAGGAAAAGATCCTCTGAGGCTTCGGTCGCATAATTGGTTATTGCTCCCATGCATAGTGGCGTTCCCGGTTCAAATCCGACCTGAGGTAAATTTTTTTCATTTCTCCAAATATTAGATCAGTAATCAAAGTTTTTCATCATTTATAATACAAAATAATTAATACCTTGTTGAGCAAAATAACATAATTTTCCAAATTCAAGGAGAATGTCCTCACCCGGAAATAATGTTTAAAACCCGAGAACTTCTGTTCTATGTCAGTTGTGAGCTTTTGACCAGGTCAAGCGCGAACTGTTAATCATGATGCTGCGGTATTAGTTCGCGGACCGACAAAGAGTCGGTCGAGCAGGTCGCGCAGACACCGCACTGAGAAGTTTAAAACTTTCGGGCACGAAATCATCTTTTATCAGGAGACGCGAAACGAGTTTTCTACCATCTTCTATCCCCCAAGGCCGGCCTACAAGGCCCTACATTCTGCGACTACGTACTTTGCTTCCTCGAACATATTACAAAACTTTCCGAGCAATATCTGTTCCAAGCGATTACATGGTACACAGGTCAAGTAGTGACATACACCTAAGATAAACCGAAACTAATTTTAACCAAGTCAATTCAATAAAAAATGTACGAATCGGGTTAGGGCCCCTTCCTTAATTATAGGTAACGATGTTTTTTTTAATTTAAGAAATTAAAATTATATTAAAATCAAATTTAAAATTCGATTTAACGTCCAATGGGTATGTTGCATGAAATGAGATAATTATATATTTAGAAACTTGAAACAGTGAATGACATTATGAGGAGAAGAGAATTTTTTTTAGGTTTCTGATACTTAAAAAAAGTCTAGTTTACAGTTTACGTCTATTTGGTCACATTCAAACACATGTGACGTCACTAAAATATACAATTGAGCACCAATGAGACCACTTTAGCCGCCATGTTACTTTTCAAAATTTCGACTAATCAGGTTTCGCGGCCGTCGCGGCTTTAAAGCTGATCCAGCTGATTATTTAAGCTAACATATATAAATGCCTACAAACAAGAAATCGGAAATAAAAGCTGAATTAAGCGCTGTCAAAGATATAAACAAATAATCTATTTGGAAATCAGCGAATTCCCTAAAGAATTTAGATTATTAGCTAAGAAGTATTTTGTGGCTGAACTTGATTCTCGGAAGAATAAAGATAAAAAAAAATTGTTATTTGTTTACTGCATAACTTACAAGCACGTCGGCAATTAGCAGGAACTATTTGGGCAGACTATTTGAATTTTTCTCTTCGTAATTATTATTAATATATTATTTTATAATAATACATAAAAGCCTTTTAGAGCCATTTATACATTTAAATGCATGTTTAGAAACCATGTTTACTTTTTTCTATTTTACATAATTTAGGTACTTTAAATTTTCCCGCGAAGAATGATGCCATACACTCTTCATGAAGAAAGAAAAACATGTTTCTTATACAAAAGAAAGTATTATTTTATTGGAATATAATAACACAATGTAGTATATAATTCCTAAAAATAAAACCAAGAATCCAACGATTAAATTTGGACAACCACCATAAAATGCTCCTATTGTAATTTGAAAAAAATCGTAAAAAAAATATTTTTCTAAAAAAGAAAAAAAAACTTTTTTTGGCCAAAAATAAAAAAGAGGAAAGAAAAATGTTAAGGCAACCAACCAAATTCCCTTCCTTCTCTTTTTTATTTCTTTTGTCTTATTTCTTTAGGTGGTTTTTTATATTTTGGACCCCCTTCCCCATATTATAAGAATTCGTAAGATTTTTGTGACCCCCTCCGTTCTTATGTAACATTTCACAGAAAAAACTGGGGTTTCTATTGGAAACAATTTTTGGTTCTAAAGGACTTGCAACAAACACGAACCTCTCTTGCTGAAAAGGAAACAAGAATGATAAACGGTTTCTAAAGGAACCTAAATTATGGATTGATAGATATAATTAAAAATGAAGTTAATTAAGTGAAAGTGATATTTGTTTCATATAAGAGGGTTGGTACTGTTATTCCTAAAGAAAATGTCATTATTCGAATCAGTTTATTCACTCGGAAGATGTATTTTTTTTGTAAATAAAAATAAGTGATTCATGTCCAACAAAAATTTCCTTTAAGTAAAGAAATACATGTTGGAAATATTTTCATGCACCGTTCTTGCGAAAAATTTTGTTGTAAGATTCATTATTTGTACAGAGCCTTTTTATTTTTTTAACTTTATTTTAATTTTTTAAACAGAATTTTGTTTGATTATAGTTAATTGTTCTTTGAATCAATTAATATTTTATCAACTCTTTGAAATGTTTATTCTGAATCTCATGTCGCATCTTATTAATAAAAAAATATTTTTTCTGCTACAAAACATTTGTTTGTTAAACAGAAATGTTTATTTTACTTTGAATTATATGTTAATTTAATCAAAAAGGTATGTCACGAGAATTTCGAAACCATTGTTTTCGTTTTTTCTCAATGCCGATTGGGTCATTTGAAAGGCTCGAAGAAAGAAATGTGTCCGAACTCACACATAATCTCAGAATTGAGTTTAAGATGAAGGACAGTGACAAAGAATGTCCCAATTGTGTGCATAATAGAACTGAAAAAAATTAAAGAATTTTTAATGTAAAATGTTATTATTACAGTTTCAGTTAAAATAATTAATTTTCAACCGAGAAAAAACGAACTTTCAACAAAATAGTTAAATTTTCAATCAAAATGCAAAATCATACCAACAAAATTAATTGTTAACCAAATGTGTAGTAGTTGATTTTTCTACCAAAAAATATGTTGATTTTCAATAAAAACGGTCAAATTAAACAGAAAAATACAAATTTTCAAGTAAGCAGTTGAATTGTCCAACGAAAAAGATTTTTTAATCGATAAAGAAAAAAAAATCTCATGCAATATGTTTTGTTTCCAAGTCATGTAGACGAATTTTTGGAAAAATGTGGAGTTTACAACTTGAAAAGTCGCGTTTTCTTTAAAAATAATCGAATCTTTGACTAAGAAACACAATTTTTCAATCTAAACAGTAAATTTTACAGTCAAGAATTTTTTAGTGTACAAAAATTGAAAAGCTATACATTTTTGCTAAAAAAAAGATTTAAGAATAAAAAGAAAATATCAACAAAATTGGTTAAATTATTAGTCAAAGAAATGAAGTTTAACTAAAATGATGCACCTTCAATAAAAAAAAAAAGAATTTGGAACTGAATATTTGAATTTTCAACCCAGACGATAAATTTTCTACAAAAAAAAGACAAATTTTCGACTAAAGAAGATAAATTTCTAAAAAAAAAGTAGAATGGTTTAATTTCGAGTTCGAGAGATAAGTTTGGATTAATAAAATTTAAAGGGATTTCTAAAATTTCCAAAAGACTTTCAGGGAATCGGCGAGATTTCATTAAAGGTGTACACCAGATTTAAAAAATGATTCAACTCCTCAATTCTATATTTATTGCACTATGTAAGATGAACATTTAAAAAAATAATTTACAAAATAATGATATAGTTTGTATAATATTACAAAAAGTAATTTTTATTTTAACCAGATATCTTTTGCTTATCTAAAGAATTCTGGCTGCATTTTAAAAGATTAAATAAATATTTCGTACAATCAAGAAAATTATTTCCTTGCCTCAGAAACTCTAGATTCGTTTAAATCTGATTAGTCCTTCAAATACATACAGTGGAACACTACAATAGCCCTCCCTTCTACAGCCCTGCCGAGAATTGACGACGCATCGCATGTGGGTGTAACAGAAGCTGTGCAGGGTGCACGGGATCTGCGGTTGCCACTCAGGCAAGCACTGAGGTGTAAACAAATAAAATCTGAATGGGCTATAATGAGTTAATTCCCACCCACCATCAACCCCAGAATCAGCGCTATAGAAGAATTTTACTGTATTTATTTTTATTCAATGAGTTCGATTCTTTAAATCGACCAGGTCACATTAATATTATTATTATTATTATTATTATTATTATTACACCATTAAGCCATTTCCCTTTCGGGGTAGGCGTGACTCACTCGGCAGGGAAAAGGAGTAGTGTGTGGATGGGATAGAGA
>NC_046663.1:47633961-47635760 GCF_010883055.1 Belonocnema kinseyi
CTGTTTGGAGATCCACACCCTCTTCGTCGAAGAGAGCCATTCTTAAACACTTGTCCATAAATAATATAAATAACCATGAAGACATAACGCATCCTTGTCTAAGTTTCTATCTGTGAGTAAAAATAATCATTTTGTTAAATTAAATATTTCATTATTTGCTTGGAGAAATGTTTATTTCAACGCTGAATACAAAGGAACTATTCCCAACAAGTATTTCGTTCAGACAAATAAATATTTCACTAAGATTATTACACATAAATTCAACTGAACTAAATAAATATTTTATTAATGAATGCTGGCCTTATTTGTTTAAAGTGACTGCTTCCTTAGATTAAACAAATATTAGGTTAACTTCACTATCCATTTGTTGGTAAGTAAAAATATTTCTTTGCCATTTATCAAAGAGTAAAGTGCATATAATAATTTGCCTTAAATAAATATTTGTTTGCATGTTATCAGGTCTTTCATGTTCTTAAGCCAGGTAAAATTCAATTTGTTCAAGTAACTTTTTTCAATGCACTACAAGGAAATGCATTACTTAAAATCGATCAGTCTTCTTCGGCTTTATAGTGAACTTTATAAAATGAAAGACCCGGGATCCCTTCGTCAATATAGCCGAAATTCCAAATCAGTTTTCCCGGCCACTAATTTCTCATTGTCAATCCACCTTTTACACAGGACCCCCCATAGTCACACAACTGCACCCTCACTTTTTCCTATAACCAAATTAGAATATACTCTGCTATAGAGGCGAGGGTTATAGACCGTCACGGCGTCTCGAAAATTAAACGATAATGCAATTTTGATTCTAAGTCTGAGGGCCGATTACACGAGATTGCTCCGTTTAAGACACTTTAATTGGATACTCGAATTTAATGGAAACACAAATGTAATGCTGCGCACCATGCTGTTTTTGTAGTTTAAATAAAAAATAAAAATTGCATATATTTCTAATTTTTTATTTACTGATCTTTGAAGTTCATTAAAGAAGGCTTCGCTCCACAACGCACAGCGAGAAAAGAATTACTTTTTTGGTTCAAAATAACGTACAACCCACATATATTGACCAATTTGGACTAAAAAATTGAAAAAAGCCTATCCGATTTCTAAGAGAGTTGCCCAGTCTGATTTTTAAATTAGGGGTTTGATTTTTCCATAAATAAACATATATGACGAAAAAAATCAACATTTTTTTATTTGACGTTCCTGGTGCTCGTCATTAACGTGAAAATTGTTCAAATCACCTAAGTTCTACAGAGTTATATTAGTTAAAGATATTCCAATATTATATTATAAAAAAACAACAAAATTTATAAACAATTTATTTGTTAAAAGACTGTTTTTCACTCATTTCCATAATTTTACGTTTTTAAGGTGCATTGCAAGAAATTTTGGTAAAACAATATAATAATGAAGAAATTTCTTCTTGAAATTATTATTTTTAATATTATAAACAAATTCAATAAGGAAATGAATTAATCAGGCATTTTTTTCACAGAAAACTTCATTTTTGTCTATGTGATTTTTTTAATATAGGAATTTTATGATTATTTTAGAAAAATTCATAATTTGTTGATTAATCTTATGATTTTTTAAAGAAATGAATAGATAAGGCATTTGACGAAAGAAAACTTAGTTTTTTATTACTACTTTTTTAATTAGGAACTTCATGATAATTTCAGAAAAAAATCCATTATTAATTATTATTATTACACCATTAAGCCATTTCCCTTTCGGGGTAGGCGTGACTCACTCGGCAGGGGAAAGGAGTAGTGTGTGGAAGGGATAGAGATTTTTCA
>NC_046663.1:47635860-47649080 GCF_010883055.1 Belonocnema kinseyi
GAGCTCCAAGGAGATTATGTTGAAAAATAAAAAAAAATTTACCCAAAAAAAATTGTTTTTATACTTCATTCTAAGGACTTATTGAACTACCCTCGTACAGTCGGTACAAATATAGAATTATGTATTGCCATTTTAGCTTTATTTGATATATTAATTGATCAATTTTATTATTTTTTAATAAAATTTTAATAAACAAATTCATTGTGAAAACATCCGTCAACGAAAAGTTCTTTCCTTTTATGATGTCAGACTTTTTAATTGGGATCTTTATAATAAATTCAGCAACCTTCATGATTAGTTGATAAATTTTATGATTTTCCTAAACGATTTTAACAAACAAATGCCTTATTCGGGTATCTGTTGACAGAAATTTTCGATTTCTTTTTTTACGTCAGTCTTTTAAAATTGGAACTTAATGATAATTCCATTAAAATTCAAAATTAGTCGATAAATTCTGCAATGTTGTAAACAAATTTAGTCAGCATATGCATTATTTGGGCATTTTTCGATGAAAAAGTTTTTTTGTAAACTCAGTCCTTTCAGCTGAAGTTTCTCATTACTTTCATTCTGTTTATAAGGCTGCATCTTCAGGATAATTTAGTTGTTTAATAAATTTGTTTTTAAAAAAATTAAATTTATTAACTAATCGTGAATGCTACTAAATATATTACGATGATCCAAATTACAAAATCTGAAATCGAAATAAAAAAAGGATTTTCCCGTCGACAGATACCCCAATCATGCATTTGTTCATTAAAATTGTTTAAAAAAGTCCTAAAATTGATCAATAACTTATGAATTCTTTCTGAAATTATAATGAAGTTCTTATTCAAAAAACTTGTCATCGAAAAAAACGAATTTTTCTTACGAAAAATGCCGTATGTATGCATTTGTGTATTGAATTTGTTAAGAAAAACGCAGAAATCATCAACAAATAATGAATTTTTCTAAAATTAGCATAAAGTTCCTAATTTAAAAAATGACATCGAAAAAAAGGAAGTTTTCTTGTAGAAGTTCTCTGATTAATGCATTTGCTTATTAAATTTGTTTATAATATTAACTAATAATCTCAAGAAAGAAATTTCTTCATCATTTAATTGTTTTTATTCAAATCTCTTGCAACATAATTTAAAAAAAGTAAAATAAATGTTACTCCATAAAACTTAGGCGATTTCAACATTTTTCATGTTATTGACGAGCGGGAACGTCAAATAGAAAAAAATAGTAATTCTTTCGTCATATTTGTTTATTTATAAGACAATTAAAAGCCCAAATTAAAAATCAGACTTGATAACTCTCTTAGAAATCTTACAAGCTTTGTTTTCAAATTTTTGTTGCTTAAATCCCACAATTCTTAACCGATTTTCAAACATTTGTTTAGAGCGAAAATGAGATATTTTTATTCATTATTTGTTATCTTTAAATAAATATCTTAATCCAATTATCGATAAAAATGAATGTCAAAGTATCTAAGCAATACAAATAATTAATAGGATATTGAATCAAATTATTATAAACAAATTATATTAATGCAATATCAGAATCGTGGAAATTTCGCTTGCAAAGTATATTTGTAAGTTAAAACTGCTTTATTTTATTGTCACGATCATATTTAATCATGAAAATTTGTTTTCTGGTACAATTTGTTTATTTAATAAGCAAATTATATAAACAAATGCATAGTTAAGGCATTTATTGGCCGAAAGTAATCGTTTTCCTTTTTTGGTACTTTTAAATTATATAAAAGGTAATACTTAGTGATAAATATTGGTTATTTGATATTATTAATTAATTTTATAAACAAATTTTATATACAATGGCATGTTTTGGTCATTTACAGAGAGAAAGTAATCGTTTTTCTCTCTAATAGTCTTCAAATTACATAAGTAGTAATATTTAGTGACAAAGAATTAGCAATTGATATTATTTGTTTATGTTATAAACAAATTTTATGAATAAATGCATAGCTTGAATATTTATAGACGGAAACTAACCCTTTTTCTTTCTAATCGTCGTTAAAATATATTAGTAACTATTTTTATTGATGCGGACTTGTCATTCGATATTATTTGTTTATCTTACAAACCAATTTTTTGAATAATGCAGAGTGTGGCAATTTCGGACAGAAGACAGAAAGTAATTGTTTTTTATTCTTATCGCCTTCAAAGTATATAGGTGGTGATGTTTAGTTATGAATAATTGTCGTTCTATACTATTTGTTGATTTTATAAATAAATGCATAGTTTGGCTATTTAACGGAAACTTGGAAGCTAATTCTTCTAGAACATGAAAAAATATTTCCAGTGATATCATTTGAATGCAATAAAAAAAAGAAGAAAAGATTACTTGCTACTTAAAAATGACTAAACTATGCATTTGTTTATAATATCAACAAATAATGTCAAGTGACAAATCCTCATCACTAAACATCACTATTAATATAATTTTAAGGCGATAAGAAAGAATTAAGTTTACTTTATGTATTTACTTTATTAAGTTAACTATGCATTTCCTTGATCAAATTTACCTATAAAATAAACAAATATTATCGAACGAGAAGTCTTCACTACTAAAAATTATCACTTATATAATTTAAAGTTGATCAGAGAAAAACGATTACTTTCTCTCTATAAATGAATAAACTATGCATTAATTCATCAAATTTGTTAATAAAATAAACAAATAATGTCGAATGACAACTATTCATAACTAAACACCACCACTAATATCATTTGAAGGCGTTAAGAATGAAAAACAATTTCTTTCTGAAAGAAATTGCCAAAATGTGCATTTTTTCATAGAATTCGTTTGTAAAACAAATAATATAAAATGACAAATCTGCATCTCTAAAAAGCACAACTAATATAATCTAAACACAATTAGAAATAAGAACGGTTACTTTCTGTCTATAGATGGTCGAGTTATGCATTTATTTATAAAATTTGTTTATAAAATAAAGAGAAACACGATTACTTTCGGTAAATAAATGCAAATGTAAATAAATGTGGATTGTAATAGTTGAATTTAAAGAAAATACGACGTTTTTTATATATTAACATTTTTTACGATCTATCAATTTTCTACCATAATTGAAGACCTAGTTATGAAAAAATGGAACAAGATGTGCCTAAAAACATTTTTTTATTACAATGCGTAACTTCCTGAGATTCAGTTTAGTATTGAAGTTGAAAAAATTCAAAACTGAACTTTTGGGATCGTGCAATCGTTCGAGAAAATAAAAAGCTTATTACAAATTTTTCTGTAAGGAGATTAATTCAGGAAGATACGTAAATCTTAATTCTAAAATTTCTAACAATCTTATTTATTATTTATTGAGCATTTTTGCATCATGTCTTAGATAGTAAGTTAGCTGTTTCATGAAATGACTAGAATAGTCAGCCAGATAATGAAACACTTATCTAAAACAATTTTAGATAGTATAACTGCCAAGTATTACACAATCCACTCGAAGTTCATGAAATGTCTAATTGCACTGAGTGGCTACAATATGTAGAATTCAATTTGCAACCTTTTGATCCTACTTTGGACGACAAACAATATTATATTTTAGTTTCACATGTTTTTTTAATTGACATCATGTTTTCCATGACGTAAACCTAGAATCTACTGTTTTAAAATTCTTTGAGACTGGGCAATTCTTGCCTAAGGGAGATTCAAAAATTTCTTCTGGGGTCATATTTTCAACCGTTCCGCTGACCATGTTTATTTTTACACGTTTTTCTACCAGACGTCCGGAGATTTTCTTTTTAATATATATTCCACGAAGAATTGTATAATTTCTCCCAAATATTGCAAAGACGTCACCATCGGACGTAGCCAATACAGATTGTTCTTGGGTTGGAATGGGCCCAAGGACCCGCCCAAATTCTCTCAATTGAATTTGTTTATCGCGAGGAAAAGTGTATCTTTGAATTTCGAATACCCGGTTAAGATTCACTTTGGGGATAAGCCGTATAAATCTTAAATGTTCAAGATTAAATCTAAGTACGCGTGAAGAAGAATTCTTGGCATGAGTAGACCAGGACCTGACAAGAAGAACAGGCTCGGCAGTAGGAGAAGATCTGCCTGGGAAACGGGGTTCTACAGGTGACCTTGATCTGACACGAAGATAAGGCTCGGCAGGAGAACCAGGAGAATGAGGTTTGGCAGGAGGAAGCAACCTTTCAGGTGAATGCTGTCTTTCAGGAGAATCAGAAGGTGAGCTGCAAGGCAAACCAGGAATAGGGGCGCCATTAGGTAAACAATCGAACTGTGTACTTAAATCTGCAACAAAAAACAAGGATTACATTTCCGCTGTGTATTTTCTTGTGGTATATTTTGCCAGATTTTAATTTTCTCTTCCAAAAAACTTTTCTCTTTCGGAGAGCAAAGAACCGATAGCCTTATTTCCCTAATTTCTTATTTCTTTATTTCCACAGTTTATTAAGGATCTTAAGGGATTTTATTTTTAGAGCGCTCTATGATTTTGAAGCAATTTGACGAGATGTTATAAGATATATATGGAATTCAAAGAATTTCAAGGAATTTTTACAAGGGATTTGAAAATTTTTCAAAAGAGTTTATGCAATTTTAGAAGGCTCCGGAGATTAACAGGTATTGGTTGGAAGTATGAAATATGAAATATTGGACAATAAAAAAATGATATATTGTGCAGAATAGTATAAACAATCATTTCAAGAGCCAAAACAGGTTTAAATTAAAATATTTTTTTCAACTAATTAAAAAAACGAAACCTACGTCATAATTTCATGAAATAGTACATATTTAATTAAGAAACCAATAAAATCACGAAGAAAGCTCAGCCAGAAAAATTGCAAAATTGTGTAAGATACGCAAAAAAATTTAAAAGGAAAATTTTTTATCCCAAAAAGATTTATATAGTTAAACATTTTTAATTGCCATAATTCCAAGTTGATGAAAGAATATAAAGGTTCCTTAACTCGTGACGAATCAGTTGAGCTATAATATTAATACATTTTGTTATAGAGTAAGAAAATTATGGTTATCTATATTATTTGAAAAATCCATTGTCGTAGTAAAAACTTTCTTATTCACATAACTTAAAATTAATTCTAAAATAAAAAAATTCTTAGATTTGAGAAGAATCGATTGATCTAAAATATTAAAACATTTAATTAAAGATGAAGGAAGTTATGTTCATTCATAATATTTGAAAAATCGGTTTTTATATGTAAACTTTGTATATTAATATAATTCAAAATTGATCCAAGAACGTGAAAAATAATTTGAAATTTTCTTCAAACAGGATTTTGTTTTCATTAGCATAATTCAAAGATCATGCAAGTGTAGAAAAGGCTCAATGATTTGAGTCTTTTTGATTGACCTATTTGTTTTTTTTTGTTCTATCAGGAAGTAAACATATTTGCTAATGAATCATAATGACAAAGCTAAATGTTTGTTAAATGAGCACTATAAAAGTGTAAATACAAACAAATTGTAAACACTCGATATCGAATTAACGGCTGGTTTGTCTAATATTTGATAACGCTTTGAAAGAAAAAATTCCATTAACCGGACAAACTATGTAACATACGAAAAAAAATCCTTAATGAAAGTTTTTTTTGCAAACATCGATAATTTTATGGAAAATAGAACATTCAAATTATTAGCCGTTGTTGCTAAATGCAAAATCTAAAGCGAAGAGCGAGTATTGTGACAAAAATGTTTTTCTGACGACCGATAGAGCCTTCAGGAAATTCATTTTCTTTTTAATCTAAAATCAACTTTTTATCAAAAGGTTCTATGTTTATTTAATTAGAAGAATTTATATGTAGGTTCGTTCCCTATAATTTTATAGATTCTAAGTGAGATTTTGAAGAAAAAGGAAGGAGATTTACCATATGGTACGAATTTCAAATCAATAGACGTTTTTCGAATTACATTTTTTTACCACACATACTCTAGAATTTCCCAAAATAAATTTCGATTAAATTCCTACTTATTTCGGACAAACTCAAATGAATTTTGAAACATAATTTATAAATTGTATTTACTAATATGTGTTTAAATTATATGTTGATCTGTGTCTATAAATCGGAAGAATTCTGACTTACTATATTATTTTATTATATTATTATATTTATAATATATTTATTATTATATTTTAGTATTATATTTACCAATAGAATGGAGGTAAACCGCGAAGAATAAGACGAGAGTAGAAACAGTCCTCATATTTTCTAATCAGTGGAAAAACTTATTGATGTATTGATGAAATACTTTGTTACCGATGTAAATAAAATTACTACTTCTGTTAACTAACTGAATATGCCAGTGCTTCCTCAGACTGTATAATACATATATATCATATTCGTTATCTCATAGATAAAATGCATGAAGGTTGTGTTGCTCAGATATTTACATTTCATTAAACGTTAAAACTGATATCACAATTTATCTGATCTTTCACGTTCAAGAAAAATGCGTCATTTATAAAATTTATATTTTTATATTATTGATTATTTTATAGTAAATTTAGGAGAAGAAATAAGTTTCCAAACGTTCTTTTGATTCAGAACTTGAACTTCAGCAAAATAACCTTTGAAGACCCAAAAGGGTTCCTTTGGACTTTGGAGAACACTTGAATAAAATAAAATAAAGAAACATTCACAAACAAATCGTTTGCAAAGTGGAATTGGTAAGTTAGGGATCTACAGATATGCATTTGCAGTTATCGACTGATAATTTGAGACGAAAAGTGCCTACTAGCATATGAATAAGCCTTTATGCTTACAAGTTTGCTGCTTACCCCGAAAATGATATTGATCAAGTTATTATATCTATTATAACTCCGAGGATATTTTGCACTTGAATTCTCTTCACTAAATGATATTTGTTAAAGCACACATATATGCTTTAACGAAATATTTGTGCTATGAAATAGATTAAATGTCGAAGCAGGCAAAGCAAAAAATAAGTTTTTTGGGAATAGTCTGTATTAAAATTTGGTTCGTTTAGATATCCAACTGGGGGCTCCTTTGGCACAAATTCATCGTTTTGGGTTCTTTTTCAACAGGAGAGTTTCTTTTTTATTGCTGTTCCTTATAAGAACCAAATTCACAATAAAATAGAACCAAAAAGACAACTATTTTGCTGGAAATTCGTGTTTTTAGTTACAAATTAATTTTCTTGGCCGCAAATTTAAATATCCCATTATTAGTTAACTATTGATACATTAAATTGAAAATTGATTTTTTTAAAAAATAATTTATGTATTTTGTTGATAAATTGTCTTTTTTGTAAAAAAATTAATCTTCTGTTTTAAAAAAAAAATCAAATTTCTGGATGAAAATTTAACTATGCCACTGGAAATTCGTTTCTTTTTTGGTTACGAATTAATTTTTTGGCCCGAAAATGTAATTATCCAATTTTATGTGTAATATTGATATTCTAAATTAAAAATTAACATTTGCTAGTTAAAAATGTATCTATTAGTTTAAAAATTTTACTTAATTGGCGGAAAATTTATCCTCTTGGTTGAAAAATCATCCTTTTTGGTAAAAAATGAAGCTGTTTTGCATAAGGATTCAACTTTTTGTTGAATATTCGTCCTTTTGGTTTAATTCCACAGTTTTTTTATTTCAAATTAAAATTTTTGTTTTTGAAATATTAATTATCACTAATTGTTAATAATTCTTTTTTTAAAGATACATTGGTTTATTTGAAAATTGAACTATTTTGTAGTAAAGTAACTTTTTTTGGTCAAAAATTCGTTTTTTTGAGAAGAAAATTAAACAATTTTGTAGAATATAGGACTACTTGATTGGAAATTAACTTTTTCGTTAAAAATGCATATTTTCGGTAGAAAATTGAACTATTCTTTGGAAATTATTTTTTTTTTTTGTAAAAAACTAAGTCTTTATTTGAAAAATTACTACTTTATTTTTAGTTGAATGTGTATCGTTACGAGTTAAAAATTCTAATAATCTATAGAAAATTCATGTATTTTGTTGAAAAATCTTCTATTTGGTTAGAGAAATAATCTTCTTTGTTTAAAATTTATCATTTTGCTTGATGATTGCATCATTTTGTTAAAAATTTGTCTTTTTTATATTAGTTAAATTAAAGTGGTTGAAAATTTAAGTTATTAGTGTTTAAAATTAGTTTCTTAAAACTTAAAATTCAACGATTGTATTTTTGTTTCAAAATTTATAGTTTTTGTTGAAAATTCTTCTTTTCGGACTTGAAAGTCAACTGTTTCCGGAAAAATTTGACTTTTTAACTTAAAAATTTAACATATTTTATCGAAAATTCTTATCCTTGGGTAAAATATTAATCTTCTTTGCAGAAAGAATATATACAGTCAAATTCTATAATTCGATCCGCCGATCAATCGAATTTTCGATAATTCGCAGTTTTTTGTTGGTCCCAGCCAAAACTCCTATCTTTTCAATTTTAAAAATATTTTATAATGTCTTTTCACACGTGTCTCCTCAGTCTAATATTTGTATTTATTTTATTTATCTTATTTATTTTATTATTATGTATTATTATTTATAATTATCATTATAAACTTAAACTATTAATTGTTTATTTATTAATATATCGCCTGAAAACTGAATTATTCGATATAATTTCAATTTTTACGCGCCCCATGCTACTTTGAATGATGAAAGTTTCACTATATTTGGTTAACAAATTTAGCCTTTGATTTAAAATTCATCTTTTTTGGTGGATGGAACTCATTGGTTCAACTAGTTCGTAAGTAATTTCTTTTTTATGTTGAAGATTCTTCATTTTAGCTGAAAATTTGACAACTTGTTTCATAAGTAACATTTTTTTTTTATAAATTTATATTTTTGTTAAAAATATACTAAAACTACATTGGTAGGAAATTAAAATATTTTTAAAAAAATGTAACTATGTATTTGATAAATTGATCTATTCTGTTGGAAATTTATTTCGTTTAGTTAAGAAAATGTTATATCTGAAAAAGTAGCTATTCTATTTTTAAGTAAATTTTTTTCCATTATTGATAGAAATTTCATGTATTTTTTTGAAATGTGATTTCTCTTGGATAAAAATGAACTTTTTTTAGAATATCAACTTCTCGGGTTGAAAATTGAACTTTATTCTAAAAAATTCGTCCCCCATAAAGTCACGCAATATGTGGGCATTTCCTTATTCAGTTCGTACTGCTATTCACCTCTTAGTGGTTTCCCCGCAAACAAAACTTCAAATAATTAACCCCTCAGGTTATATGTAATTTAATTATATAAAATTCAAGACACGATATTTCTAGAATTTCTTATAAAACCGGTTCTGAATAAATTACAGACATGCGATCGAAGGGGTGCTAATGTAGCGACTCTTTCAGATTGTAGATTTGCATCGTCGCGTGTGCTACTCCATCGACATATGGATATCCACGTACATTCGTTTTATTGAGTTCTAACGACCTGTTGGTCTTCGTGTCGTTTGACATCAGAAGATTTATTTACTTTTCCCGGTGATTTTTTCTGTGATTTCGTAATGAACATTGGGTGGCAGCACAAACGTAGACAGGCGCCACAGTGGCAAAGAAATGGATTTTTGTGGTCAAAATTTAAGATTTTATTTTTTAGAAATACTCCCCGTATGAAAGTGTGCCCGATTTGCCCCAAATGGTTCTTGTGTGACAGTTTGGCGCTAATAGGGTGTCCTACTTCAGATACATGTAATTAATTAATAAAATATTTTGCGTCGATCTTAGACTAGATGCACTCCGATCATAAACATGGAATTTAATGTGCTGATATAAAACATTAATTATTAAAACTTACATAATAAAAGCACCTGTATACAAACACTTCGTTAGGGCTTAGATGGACCTTCCCCTGGGTTAGCGCTGCATAGTATGAAATTGAATAAAAACATGTTAAAAATTATATTCTGGTGAATATTTTTATCAGATTTAAAAGTTGTTTTTTTTTTAGACAGAAGCAAATGAATTGTTAAGAAACATGTCATAGCCGATTTTGAAAAAAAGTTGATATATTTTTTTATTGAAGTATAAGCTTTGCAAAAATTGAAAATTTTAAGTTTCTGAAGAAAAAAAATTCTTGGTCGCAACAAAAAATTTGCTGACTAAGCAAAACATTATGTTGCTACAACCAAATATTACGCTGGTTCAAAAAAACGTTTTACTATGGAAAACAATATTTGCTAGAACTATGAAAAGCAATTATCGCACAAATACAAATAAAATTATTTTGTTGTACGAATAAAACATTTTGTGCAGTGTATTATACCTATTTCCTCTGGTTAGGTTTTTATACGTTTTAAAATTGCCTGCGCTTTTTCATGGTCTCATGCTGACTAATCAGAGAGTAGCATGAAACCAAGCTAGAGCCCTCAGTCGTTTGTGTTGATCAGTGGTACTTTCGTCCTTTTGGAGGACGCAAGTGAATAATAGTGCTTGCTTATAAAGACCGTCAAACTCATCTTTTTAGAAAACTTTCAAGATATTTTTTTTTCTTCAAAAGTTTCTAAGTGCATCACACAAAAAATGCCTTATTAATATAATTTTAATGAAAATTATGTTTTTAAGTTAATTAAGCATAATTAATATTGGCCAACTGGGTCACCTTATCCTCCCGCGCCATCTATCGTGGTGTCCTGGTTTTCGAATGAAAACTATCAAAATGTCCTGGTTTTTACAGAACCAGATTTTTTTCGAGAAATATTATGATTTTGAACGCCAACTGCGAATTGAATGCCAACTGCAAATTGAATGCCAACTGCAAATTGAATGCCAACTGCGAAATAGCTAGATGGCGATTCCAACGCAAACGACTTTCGTCGGTATCGTGAAACGAAATAAAGTCTATAACCTTCTTTTAGAGCTTTTGTAAATGTCCTTGGTAAATGACTTGGTAGTTGGGCAACCTGACAGGGTCCAATTTGGCCCCAATCGACTTTTCCACACGGGTCTGTATTCAATTCCTCTAAAGATTCAGCAAGCCAATTTTTGTATTTGTTGATAATTCATATATTCGGTTTGAAAATTCACCTGTTTTGTAGAATATTGGTCTTTACAGCTTCAAAATGCAACTAATTTTTAAAAAATTTTACTTTTTGGAATAAAAATTGTGTTATTTCGGTAGGAAATTGAACTATTCGGTTTAAAATTCACTTTATAGTAGAAAATTTATATTTTCCGGTTAAAAATTTAACTTTTTTCTTGTGAAATCACCGTTTTACTTAGAAGCTTCTAATGTGTCCCCTAAGGGTTTATATTTTTCTTGTACCTTCGTCCCTATGCCTTTAAACACTCCCCACACACTTACTTGGTGGTGTGAGGGGGACCTACAGTTAAAGGTGGGTTCCGAGCCACCAACAAAAACAGCTTTAAGTACTGAGAGAACCTTTTTCTCTAGAGGTTCCGCTCCCACGCCGGAGTGGGTCCAAAGCCTACGCTTTAGACCCCACAACAATCGTCCCACTTTCATCGTTTTAGTTTTAAAACTCATCTTTTTTGGTAGAACTTTGATTTTTTTGTGGTCAAAAATAGATAATACACAATAAAAATACATCATACTGTTGGATTAGAAATTATTCTTTTTTGGTTGACATTAAACTATTTGGTTGAAATTGAATTATTTTTTTGAAAAGTCAAGTATTTGGTTAATATGTCATATTTTTTGCTCGAAAGTTCAACTGTAAATTGAAAAATAAGATCTTTCGGCTTGAAGATTTGACTGTTTAGTTAAAAATCCAACTCTTAGTAGTTGAAGTTGATTTCGTTTTTGTGTTAAATTCAACTATTTTTATTCAATTTCATCTAAGTTTTAACAATTTTAGATTTATTATATTTTGAAGGTTATCATATTTGAAATTCTTTACTTTTTATGAGTGAAAATGAGAATTAATTTTTTTTGGTACATAAATCTCATTTTTGATAATAAAACCAATAGAATCAGTTTGAATGATCCCTAAAATTTTCATTTCGAATTATAGTTTTGAATGCGCAATTCTGACATAGTTTAGTTTTTGAGGTATTAAAACAAAAATTGTTTTGCTTCAAAAGTTTAAATTCGCAATTATATGCTCTCAAGTTTCTTAACATTTTTAATATGGCTTTGTGCAGATACAATCGTCTTAAACTATATATAGCTCTTTTAAATCAATTAAAAAAATGAAGTTCTTAACATTGGCACACAAATTTTAAACTCTTTAGATCATGGAAAATTTCTTGTTACAAATTTTCCACACGGGGAAGATTAATTTCCAACAAAATAGTTTAATTTTTAACCCAAATAAACATAATAAATGTGGTAAATTAAATTAGCAACTGTGATTCAGAATCCTTACGAACTACAGTCGTCAATTGGAACTGAAATTATTTTTTAATTTGTTTTTGGATGACGCTTTTCAAAGCAGCTGCGGCTTTCATGATTACATTCTTATTGAGACACTTGCGTTCCGCGCTTGAAAATTAATTTAAACTGACGGTTCTGTTTGATAAACTAAACGATGCAAAAAGAATAAAACTGAATATAAGAAGTAGGTATGCTTTTTTTTACGTAATGTTAATTAAAACTTGAATTCTCATCGAAAAATGTAATAGCGGATATTCCGTACAAGAATCATTTGAATTGAAAATAGTTTAATACTACCAAAAAAATATGAAGTTTTAAACAAAGTAATTCAATTTTCAACCGAAGAGATTAATTAATTTTCAACTATAGTGATTAATATGAAAAAATGAATTTTGAACAAGAGTTTGAGAACAAGTTTTCAACTAGAGATAAATCTGCAGCAAAATAATTAATTATTAATGAAGTAGTTCAAATTTCAACTAAATAAACTTTAAACCCAATAAATTCCAAACCAAAACTGTAATAGCAAACGCTTCAACCATAAAAAATGAACTCTTAACAAAAAATAGTTGGATTTTCGTTAATAGAGTGCGAACAAAAAACAGACCCGCGCGGGCCGCGTTTGGTTTGTTACGGCATGGTCAGGACTAGTTTGCAGGTTGAACCGCATATCCGTAATTTACGAACTTTGCAATAATTATCAGCTAAACTTCAATTAAATAAATTATACCAGATTGTGATGACGTTACGACATTAAACTGTTTTTATATGATTTGCTATGTATGTATGTATGTATGCATGTATGTATGTATGTATGTATGTATGTATGTATGTATGTATGTATGTATGTATGTATGTATGTATGTATGTATGTATGTA
>NC_046663.1:47649180-47660788 GCF_010883055.1 Belonocnema kinseyi
ATGTATGTATGTATGTATGTATTTATGTATGTATGTATGTATGAATGTATGCATGTATGCATGCATGTATGTATGATTGAAATATATGTGTGTGTGTGTATGCATGTGGGTATGTATATCATGGTCATGTAACACTTCCGCATATCCAATTTGCATTTATGCCCTTTGGAGTTTCAAACTTTAGCACAAAAAAAAAGAATTTTTTAGCCTATCAAGACTTTAATTAGGCCGGTCAATCATCCCCCATCCATACTTTCCTTTCCCTACAACCACTAACCTTACATCACCCCTCCCTAAGTTCTTCCTCATCTACTTTCTTTTCTTCTCGCTTCAGAAGCTAACATTACGCCTTCTTATTTACCGTAATGCCTAATTTTTCTACCTAAATTCTCTCTCCCTAGGGATCGCAGGACTTTTTAGCTAGTGGGAAAACGTATGGCTCTTATCGGAATGTAGTTCGAGGATAGGTAAATCAGAGGGGTTACATCGCGAGATGTAGCTGCTCTGGGGAACTGGCGGACTCTAAACTGTGGGACCTTCACTAAGGAGTGATCCTTCCAGGAGGTACTAGCGAAGCCTCCTGGGATATTGAGGACGCGAGTTCTCATGCACCTAAGCAACGATGTGATCACCATGTCAAGGGCTGAATGGTAACAGGGTTAAAAAATACTAGAGCACCCTGGCGCACCCTTCTCAGTGAAAATAGACGTGCAGGAGTTAGAAAGGAGTTGTCCTAACGGAGAGTTTGTTGCACCAGCTCGAATGCAATACTATGTAGACCCGCTCCCTGCAAGCGGGGCCCTGCAGGGCGTGCTCTTTATTTTCCTAGCTTCTCGTAGGAACAAAATAGGTGACTCATGAAAAGTAAACAAAACTAATAAGGGTTCCGTTCCAGGACACTAGTCTAACCGACTGCCTAAGGTAGGCTAAACCTCAGGGATAGCCCACTGGAAGCGGTGCAGACTTCTGACACCGCTGATAACAATCTTTTTGCCACGGTGAAAAGCGGCTAATGGGACTCTCTGTACGGAAGAAGAACCGTAGAGGTGCACAGAGAAGAAGAGCCTGCAAAACAAAGCGAAGGCATCTCAAAGAGGGATATGGTTGTGGAAACATAATCAAAAGCAACTCCTCAGGCGTATTTTTTAGACAAAAGGAAAAAGGGCTCCAATGTCTCTCCCCTGAACAGGGAGTTAAAACGCGTAAGACCCTGCAAACAGAGGGCACCACTTTCGCGGAAATGGCTAATAACACGCTGGTGGGATTTTTTGTTGATACAAGCTGAGAAAGGAAATCCGAGAAGAGATTGACGCGATTCCTCGGGCGGAGTGCGCTCCATATTTAATGACATCATCATCAGGTTGGAGCCATCGTATTGAAGGCTGCAGACATTTGGTCGCGGGACTGACTAGTAGAGATAACTATAGCGTTTTGTTTTAAAAAGGGACTTCGTCTGAAGATCACGGGGACGGAGTGTCTCCAAACGTACCGCAAAGTGACCGTACTGATTCCCGGCATCTTCTAAGTGTCGTCGACAATTTTGAGGCACCTGAGATTTCAGAACACCACTCTACTAACCGATTCATGAAAAGTGTAGTATAACAAGTAGGGCGACATTTGAAAGAGAAGAAGCTGGATTCTAATTGTTGCTCTTAACGAATTTTCAATCAGAACCCTCGTGGGCCTGGGTGAACGGTACTATCTAGGGACAGACGGGGTCACATTCCGGTTGCCCCATCTAGGCTTCGTAGGAAGCGTCCAGAAGTCCCTGTAATCGCCCGGAGACACCCTTAGTTAGCCTATGAATGGCTGAGACGGGAACCACCATGATGCAGATTAACTCGTAGCACAGCAAAGATGCGTTCATGGTTTGTTTTCAGCGAACTTAAAACGATCGAAAGTTGAAGGGTTGGGACTAAGAGGTGCAAAAGGCCGGTTGAAATTTCGCCGCCAAGGTCTTTGATGTGAACAAGGTGAAATGGGCCGTTGGGTCCTTCTGTCCCTTTAAATCGCCAGGTGTAGATAGCGTTTATCCTGTGCTCCTACAAAAGGCCATGGATTGTATCGTCCCTCCACTAACAAAACTATTTAGGGCAATTATTGCTCTAAAACACGTGTCATCGGCATAGAAGAATGGCAGAGTTGCCTTTATTTTTAAATCTGAAAATAAGGGCTGCACTGTGGATAAAGATTTCCGATCAATTAGCTTGACGCTCTTCATCCTGAAGAATCTAAACAGGCGGATTAAGAGATATATGTACAAGAGATGAGGTGCTAATTGCTTCTCTGCTGCATGCTTTCATGATAAATTGGAGCAGCAGCTGAAACAGGGCACCTTCTGGGATATAGAGGGTGTCTTCAGAAGTCCCCTCCAGTGTCCCTCCAGAAGTTGTCTGCTGAGAGTTAGGCTAGTAAGCTGAATAGGAAGCATGCTACGCTGGAGGCGACTCGAAGCCAGATGATGCGAAGATCAAGTTAAGGAAATAGCACCACGGGAATGCCCTCAGGCGGATTCCCTGTCACTCTGCCTATGGTGTATTGTGGAGGATTATCTCCTTTGTAGACTAAATGAGGAAGAGTTTTATACCCAAGGATACATGGATGACTTTCTAATCCTTGTAAGGGGTTCTTATCTGGTAACGTTGATGGGTCTTACAAGGTCGATGCTGCGCAACGTAGATCTTTGATGCGACAGCCAGGGCTCCTGAATTTCGCGGAAATCCTTGATAGCAAGTCTAACTGGGCGAGGCATCTCGAGAAACCAATGCAGCAAGTTTGTCATAATATTTAGCATGTGCAGAAAAGCCTTTGCTTTGACGTGGGATCTAGGGCTTGAAGTACTTTCATGATTCTGTTCCGCTGTCCTTAAATCAAGGCACCTCGACGCAGTCGTGGACTAGTGGCCAGACGTGAAACATAAAATAATGAGGACCAGCTGCGTCGATTGCAAATGCCAGCTTTTAGGCGTACTACACGGAGAAAAAAGTCCGGTCGCTGTGGCCCAAAAGTCCTGCCATTATGGTATGAATCACCCAGTCAGCAGATTACCGCAACTACAGCATACACGAACACTGCCGTTTTAGCATGGCTGTAGAAAGTAGCATTGGAGGTGCATGTAACCCGTCAAATATTCCGAGATGTCAAGCAGTATCCACCTGATTTGATACTCCCGTTAGAAATTTTAGTCGATTTTGAAAATAATATAGTTAAGTTTAGTTTAAAAGAGTATAATTTTTCAAAGTTATTTATTTTTAAAAATGTACACTATAAAGACTATAATATATAAAGTCTATAATCGCATTAATTTATTTTATATTAACTTGCAGGTTATAAAGCTAACTATAAAACTCATTTTGAAATCTTTGTATACAGTTCTCTAACCTTCAATACGTACGTTGCACAAAATCGTCTATCCTTTCTGTTTACTTTTTCAGTTCAGCATATATTAAACAATAATTAATCACTTCACAATTATAATTTGAACACGCAACAACACACGGCCACAGGACGTCAGCTGGTTCTTATGGCATGGGGATGCGTCTGTTAATGTAGCTGAAAAGTCCTGCTAAAACTGCAGTGTTCCACAGCTGTGTTGGCTCATGTTAACTTCGCATTGCTCAGCAACACTAATTACGCGTTCTTTTTTTCTCCGTGTACAGGAGCATTAAGGAGTACAGGAGTATTAAGCTCACAGCAGCAATAGGATCCATGCTCTTTGTGCAACCCTACATGTTGCAATAACTGTTAGGGCAACTCACATGATGGAATGCCTGCCACAAGCAAACAGATGGACTTGAGGTCTAAACACACTAGGCTCTTAAGTGGTCGGCTTGGTCGGCTTGTTACCGTTTTTCAGGAGGTGGCCCTAATTGCACTTCCGCTTTGTTTAGAAAACGCTGATAGTAGGCAGATTACAAGCTGCTCAGCCAAACCACACATAACATCAGAGCCGGTTTTGGAATGCAAAAAAGCCATAAAACAACTTATAGACAAGAATACCGTTTGACGGCTTTTTTTGGCGGTAGCATTGCTACTGACAGGGTTTCCCATGTCAAATAGGCAGATAACGATGAGGAGAGGGACTGAGTAGAACACAAAAACCCATAAATGAAAAATGGAGAATGTATTAAAGATCTTGAAACACTTGTCACTTCCCGAGGATCGTCGGGCGCCCCTGGAGCCACAGCTGGGACTACAGCATGCGGGACGGTGGCGATGGTGAGCTGCGAGATAGTCAGGCAGATCTCACTAATTGAACAGCTGGCCAGCAAGAACATCTGCGACAAACGGTAAGCAGTGGAACATCAGTTGTGCCTGCTGAGGATGCTTTGGCTGGCGTTAGATATTTGCAGCCAACCACCTTGACAGAAATACCGTGGAAGAGCATTAAGTGGGATACCGTAAGGAGGATACAATTTTAGAACGCAATTTGCTGCAAAACGGCAGCTCTAAGAAAGCATCCAGAGGTGACTGTCGTCGCTTCCAACGCTAGCAGCCGCTCGTGATTGCATACCTACAACATCATCGGAGGAGTTTTCTGGCATCGTATTAAATTAACTTATATCATTCTAATCTCATCATTCACTTGATTCAATCCGTGGCTATGATGTACAACTGGGTTTAACTGAGTAAAAGGCTTTATAATAATAATAAATCTGTATTGAGTTCGTAAAAGGGATACGTACGTGGCTATCAGATCTAACATGAGAGCCCAAAGGGCGAGGTACAGCTTAAAGCTGCTTTCAAACAGGGATCAAGAGCAACAACAAAGTGGACCAGTTGACAAATCGAGATGGCCATTAAGAGTTGGATCGAGACGAAGCAAAAAGAGTACTGGGAACAAACTCAGGATTGCTGGCAGGGGTGAAAGCCATCCTGGGCGAGACGTACAGGATGGACAAATCAGGTAAACCCGGGTTTTACCCAAGAAAGACATAAGGACAGTGGTTCAGATGCTTAGAGAGCAAAGACACCTAAACTATTACATGCACAGGATAAGATATAACCCCACGGAATAGTGCAGGAAATGCTGCTGGGATAATGGAACACCCCTGCATGCTTAATGCCAGTGCCCGTCATTAGCTACGCTCAGGCAACAAACCTTTGTGGTCCATTTTATGGAACCGGGGGATATTAAAACGCCGTCAGTAGTTGACGTACTAGGCTTCATCAAGAGTTCTCCATAGTGCCCCCCTCCCCCCGAGCATAAACCAACACTAAACTCATCACCCAACTTATATTAATATCTCAAGTTTCATCAAAAATTTGTATACCGGTTTTCTTGTTTTAAACAGTAGTATAACTTTCATGTTCAACACAAAAAAACGCTTTTAAAGCAATCAAAACTTACTAAAACAACTATTAGGTTTTGATATTTATCATAAAAGAAAACAGCTCAAATTGAAAAAAGGCTGGTTTTTTTTCTCAAAAGTTTCAATTATTATTACCTGATCAATAAATACAGCCGTCTTAGCCTTTTTAGAATGCAATTTATCTTAGGAATAAAGAGAAAAAACATATCCTAATTTCCTGTTCCATTAACTCCACGCCCAAAGCGACAAAACCAATTGATCGACTTGGACGGATGGCTCAATTTATTTCCGAATTAAAGTGCCCATACCAGCCTTGTCGAATCCAGTGGTTGCTTTTGCTGCATTTCTGACCGTTCGGGATTTCGGAGAGTGTCTACAAAAAAATCAAGTATAATGGGAAAACATATAAGCTTAGTTTATATTTTATTTCCTAGTAATCTTTGCAATTCTTTGCAATTCTTCTTATCTGATATTTCAAACTGATTGATAGTTAAATAAATTCCACAGGTTATATATTTGAGATGTCAATGAATTGATTTTAAACAATTCAAAAATATGCACAAAAGTTTCCTAATAATTTTAAAGATAAACCAATATTAAGTTCCTGAATAACGAACGTTAAATTCAATTCTCTTTTTTAACTAAGATTACCATAACAAACTTTTCAAATTCTCTGAGATCTCATGAAATCCCTAAAAAGCTTTGGAAATCTAGATTAATTGCGTAAAACATTTTCTAATTCTTTGAAATTCTTTTTTGTCCATTGAATGACCTTAAAATTTTTGGAAATCTTTCAAATCTTTGAAATACCTTGACATTTCGCTCATTGTGAAAATAATTGATATATATTTTTGGTCTAAAATCTTCAAAATCGTATGAAATATTATAATGCACACAATATACCTTTCATCTTGAAATCCGAATGAAAATCCTGGGTTCTAAGGTCACGAAATGTTCTTATCGCGTTTCTGAATCTTCCTGAAATTTGCGACAACGTACCACTATCTCGATATGAAATTGATATCAGTTCAAGAAATCGGCAGCACGTTCTGAGTACAGTTGCAGGCTTTGCCCATTAGCAATAGTTGCTTTAAATTATTCGGTCTAATTAGTAGTTTACATTTAATTGCCGTTTCCTCTCTGAAGAATACAAAAATATCGTGTACTCCCTTTACGGCTTTAAAAAAATGAAGAGTTTAAGAAATTACTAAATATGGCAAACAATGGTTTACCCAAGGGACTTTCCAAAGCAAATTAGATAAAAAATTAAACATTTTACGTTAATTCTGGGTTTAATTTGTGACAAAAAACTAGTTTTCTACCATAAAAAATTAATTTTCAATTCAAAAGGACGAATTTTCAACAAAACAGTTCAGTTTTCAGTCAAAAAGTATTTTCTACTAAAATAAATTCTCAACCTATAAACACGAATTGCCAGAAAAATTATTAATTTTTAGCTAAATTCATGCATCATCCACCAGATAGTTGAACTTTCAACCAAAAGAGAGAAAATTTCAACTAAATCGTTGAAATTTTCAAAAAATAATTAGACTTTAAACAGAATAGTTAAATTTTTACCCAAATAGCTAAAATTTTAACCTGTAAGGAAGAGTTTTCAAACATATGGTGGAATATTCATGCTAAAAGATATGTTTAAAACCAAGAACTCGAATAGTTGAATTGTTTGAAAAAAATTATATTTCAACAAAAACAAACAAATTTTTAACCAGTTAAATTCAACTTAAAAATATTTTTTTATTGAAATAGTTCAATCCTCAACAAAAAAACACGAATTTCTAACAAAATAGATAAATTTTCAAATAAATAGTTTAATAGACTTTTTAAAATAATAAATAAATAAATTCTCTTTTCCCAATCTCACTCCCCCCCCCCCCCCCCCCCCCCCTTTCAAAGAATTCTTACTTTTTTTCTCTCTTTTCCAGAAACTTTTCACCTTTTTATTGTTTTTTTTTCACTCAAATGCGATCTACAATAATAGAACCAGCTAAGAAATTTTAACTTTTGTCGGTTGGAACTTAATTTTGTTTAACTGAAATCTTTACTATTATATTTCTAGTTCGTAATTCATCTTTTATGGTTGCAAATTTTTCTATTTAATTGAAAACTTAATTATGTTGTTGAACATGCAGCTACTTTGTTAAAAAGTAATCTTGCTGAGTCAAAAAATAAACTACTTGCTTGAAATTTAAATTATTTTCTTGAAATTTCATTTTCTTGGTTGTAAATTCATCTCTTTGGTTGAAAATTGAACTGTTCTGCTGAAAAATAATTTTTTAAACTGTTAATTTAACTGTTCTATTTTTGGTTAAAGGTTGATCTTTTCTATAAAAATTTATGTATTTTGTTGAAAATTCATCTTTTTTCGTTGAATTTAACCGTTGTTAATAAAATTAAAATATTTGTTTGTTGAAATATTAACTATGACGTGTCTCGTTGAGCAATAATTTTTTTTCATTGTAAAATTAGACAACTTGGTTTAAATTTTAACCGTTTTAATCGTTTTATTTTAGATTTACCTTTCTTGATTTAAAATTAACTTTCTTCTCAGAAAATTTTCTTTTGTGAAATAAAAGTTAACCTCTTTCTGAAAAATTCAACTTTTTATCTTGAAAACTTAATTATTGTGTCAGAAATTCGTCTATTTGGGTAGAAAATTGATATTGTTTGTCGAAAATTCATCTATTTGGTTGAAGATTCAAATATTTTGGTAAAAATTCATCTTATTGATTGCAAATTTATCTTTCTAGGTTGAAAATTCAGCTATTTGGTAAAAAATTCAACTATTTTGTTAAAAGTACAACTACCTAATTTTTTATCGATAATATTGGTCTTTATTATATCGACACGGATTTAAATTCTAGTTTTTAAGGTTTCGAGCTTCGAAGAGAAACCCTTTTAGTTTGGATCCGATGTCCGTCAGTTCATTCGTCGTTCTTTTTCTAAGGAGGGGAGGATAAGTAAATAAAGGAAGAGAAAATTAGGGTCCAAGGCGAAGGGGAAGTGAGGGTAAATAAGGACGGAAAGTGGGTGTGAGTAAGGGGAAGTATAAGAAACGAGCAGAAGAGGAGCAGGACTGAAATGTTAGGGAAGGGAAATTAGGGAAAGTGAAAAAAAATAAGGGGAAATTACGGGTGGAGAAGCAGAAGAAGCGAGACAAGGATAAGAAGTTGAAGTAAGTGGAAGGGAGGAACAGCAGGTAGGTAAAGGAAGAGAAAATGAAGAGAGTAGAAGTAAAGAAAATAAGAGGGGGGCGGTGTAAAAGAAGAGAGGGGAAATGAGGGAAGAGGAAGTTAAGGAAGTGAGGGGAAATAGGGAGAGAAAGTGAGTGTAAGTGAGGGCAAGTAGGAGAAATGAATAGAAATGAGGGTGACTAGCAGATAGGAAGTTATGAGCCGGGGAAGGGAAGTGGGGAAAAGAAGTAGGGGAAGGAGATTATTAGCAGGGGAATGGATAATAAAAGGCAGGAGAGAAGAAAGAAGTTCAGGAAGGGGGTGCGAAGTGTGAAGTGATGGGAGGGTAAGTAGAAGAATGTAGAGAGTGTAAAGGAGGGGAGGTTTTTGAAGACTTAATTAAAGTCTTAATAGGCTACGAAACCCTTTTTTGTAACCCCCTCTCCCATCCTTTCGGATGTCATGTGATGTGTGGACGCTCCTTAATGTGACAATTCTCTGATAAATATTTCAATTAATCACGTCAATGCAAAAGAACATGATGGCATGAAGATGCGTCCATTAAAGTATGCATAACGTGGGCAGCGAATAACAAGCATGGTGAGTTATTAAATTAGTGTCTTCTGTTCAAGTGAGTCAGTGACTGTTGGGACTCCTTACTTCTTAATTACTTAACTCCCTGAAGATTAAGTTGCTAGCCAGACGTGAAAGGGCAAGTGGCAACTGGCAACAGTCAGGGGCTGAATTCCTTATGTTGCCTGTACTAATACATAGATTCAGATTCCCGAGTCATGAGGCACAAGTTAGGAATCGTCCATAAACTATGTTATCAATTTTAGACTATTTACTCCCCTCCCTATTTGATAACTCCCTCCCCCCAAGTAACGTAGGCCAAAATTCTATCATAATGTAGGAAAGAGAGAGATTTTTCACGAAAATAGGTTATCAATGAACATATATATTCTTTTGTATCAAAATAATGTAAATAACATGCTGATTAATTTTCTGTCCAAAAAGATAAATCTTCATAAAAAATCATGGATTTTCAACAAAAAGTTAAGTTTTATACCATAATGGTGAATCTTATAGAAATATGAATTATTTACTAAATAGATCAACTTTCAGTCAAGTAGAATTTTTAAAGAGACGGATCTTCAACTCAGAAAACGAATTTTTAAGAAATTAGTTCAACTTTTAGCGAAGTAATTAAATTTTCAATTCAGGAACAAGGCCGTAGACAGAAACATTTTTCTGGGGGAGGGGAATTTGCATATAAAAAAAATGTTTTCAACCAATGATTTTCAAACCAAAAGATGATTTTTTAACCCGGAAGATTATTATTTCAATGAATTTCTACCCAAATAGATTTTTAACCAAAAAGTTGAATATTCCATTTAGCAGATTGATGTTCTACAAAAAAACGAATTTTTAACAAAATTATTCAATTTTAAAGCCCTAAAGACGAAATGTCTACAAAACGGTTGAACTTTCAAACCAGAAATGTCTCCATATGACATGAAACAACTACTACCAAACCAGATTCATTTAGATCCAAATGGTTGCATTAAAAAAAATGAATTTTCAACCGAGAAGATTAATTTTCGACAAAGAAAGACACAGTTTTTATAAAATAAATTAATTTCCAACTATAAAAAATGAATTTTCAATTTAAAATATCAATTTTAAACCAAAAATGTAATAGTTACATTGCGATATGAAAAATTAATTCTAAAAAACGAATTTTTAACAAATTGGTTTCATTTTCAATAAAAGAGATGAATTTTCAACTACAACGATAAATCTTTTTTAAAAATATGAATTTTTATTAATGTAGTTCAACTTGCAACCAAGAAGTTGAATTTTTAACAAAGTAGCTCAATTTTTAACAAAAATATGAATTTTACAAAAAAATTAATTTTCTACTAGAAAACACGAATTTTCAAGAAAATTGTTGAATTTAAAAAAAGGATAAATTATCTAAAAATGGTTAGATTTTCAACCAATCATATGTTGATTTTTTTATTTAAAAAGTTAATTCTCCACCGGAAAGTGAAATCTTCATAAAATAATAAAACTTTTTAAGAGAAAATTTAATTTTCAATAGAATTAAATGTTTTACCAAATTAAAAAGATTTATTTCCAGTTAGACTAGAGAGAATTTAGAAAAATTCTGAGAAATTTCTGCGAATCCAAGATGAATTAAAAATATTCCAAGCAAATGCAGTAAATTGTTTAATATATTTAATTATTAATTATTAATTATTAATTTGAAATAGATTGATTTCTGCTTTTATTATATCAGGACAAATTTCGGAAAAATGTATTAAACGAATAAGTCAGAGCCCCAACAAACTTGGGAATTGAAGAGTGTTTATGACAGGAGGCAGAGTGTAAATGACGGGTAAGTTATTGTCCTTTACAGTTTACACACCGGGCTTATAATAATTAGCCAAATATTTGTCGTATATGGCTGTTCTCTATTTTATAGCTATTATACAGAAATATTACCTAATCCCTCATATTTTATAGGACGACTAAGATTTCTTATCAGAAGTTTCATTACTTTTAGTATTAGTAATCGGAATTGTAGGAGCCATCGCTAAAAGTAAAAATGTAACAAAGCTAAAATAGAAATATATAATTATGTACTTGCACCCACTATGCCCTATGGTACTGAGACCTGGATTTATCTAGAAAAGGATAAGATTAAAATTAACACGGTTGGCATGACAATCCTGCGCAATGTTTGCGGTAAAACGCTAATGGACAAAGTCAGCAACAGTGCTCCCAATCTTGAGATCTTTTCTTACTGCGTATGCGTCGCGTGAAAGCGATCACAAAATAGACTTATAAAATGAATCGTAAAATAGTTACTTGATTTCTATTGCCTACAAATAAATAATCGATTTTAAATGTACAGAAATGAATACATTGTTTATTGCAAATATGGATTTAAAATCATTTGCAATATTGTTATGCACTTTAAAATAATTATTTTTTGTAAACCACACTGAAAAAACTAGTTGGTTGGGACAACTAACAAAGTAGTAGGCCCAACTATTTTAGTTTGTAATATATGCCGCTGCTATTAAAGTGGTTGAGGCT
>NC_046663.1:47660888-47680011 GCF_010883055.1 Belonocnema kinseyi
ATTTATATGACACATCGAGTTCACATGTAGGTTATCAATCAAACAAATTTGACTTAATCCAACAAAGTAACTAAAAATAAATCCTATGAAATATATTCATTCAAAGATTATTTCAAAACAGACCTGCGTGAAAAGGTGCCCTAGGGCCTAGGCGTAGGCCGTAGAGGACACCCTAAGGATCTATACGATGCTCTTCAATATTTTCCACGTGTTTACTTTAACTACTTTTAACCTTTACTACTTTTATTTCTTGGAAAATAAATTGCTAGTAAATGTAACTAATTTATTTGTTGTGACTACAATTACTATCCTTACTAATGTAACCTTCATAGGAGGACTAACGGCGACTTGTTGCCGTACAAAACTGGTTAGTTACTGTTACCATCGAAGTAGTTGTTGTAGCTTATACCAACTCTACTAATGAGGAGCTTCTTGTCGCAACTAACCATTTTTTTCAGTGCATTACAAATCAAAATAAACAAAAAATATCCATTTCAAATAAACGCGCCAAAGGTAACCAATCCGGTTCTTAAAGCAGCGCATGCGAATTACGAAAGGGGCCTAAAATGCTTGGACTTAAAGGAAACTAAAGAGGTATGCCAGGACAGAAAAAAGTGATGACAAATAGTTGATAAGAAATTTATTATTTGAATAAGCAACACGGGTATGATAGATTCATTTTAAACTGTAACCCCCCCCCCCTGCTCTATCACGCTCTGTTTAAGTGTATAATATTTATTTAAAAAAAACAATTAAAGTTCACAATATAAATTAAAATTTTTGAACTGGGCCAACGCTATCTACTAAGTTTCCTACTTGTGGTAAACAATTAATATAATAAATTTCCTTTAATTCTAGATAATTGTTAATAGGTTACTCTAGACCGTTTTAGGACTGAAAATAAGTTGTTTTTTTTTAATTAAAAAAAAATACAAATTGAAAGATTACTTAAAAATATTTATACTAGATGATAGAAAAGAATATTGAATTTCGAAAATAACCTAAAATTCCAATTTTTTATAGTCAAAAGCTTCCTAGAGTACTTTAAAACTGTGTTTTTAGGTAAATTTACTTGACAAACAAGTAAACTTTTATCATTCATTTTATTGCGTTTTTAAAGATTAATTCACTACAGTCACGTTTTAAAATGAAAATATTACTTTAGTGATCATTAAATGATTTCTAATTCACCCTGAATTTTGTGGAATACCTTAAATTCTAATAGTCATTTAAAAAAATCTTTAAATTCCCTCGTAATTTTTCTAATTCTACTCTGAAGTTACTGAATTCAATGAATTTCATTAATACTTTTGAATTTTTTTCAACTCACTCGAATTTTTATGAATTTCATCTAATTCTGTTTATTTTATTTATACTCCTCTAAATTCAACAGAATTTTATTGAATTCAAAGGAAAAGAATATTATTTACATTAAGCATACACATTATCAACTTTTAGTGAATTGTAATCAGTTTTAGTCACAAAATACATTTTAATTAATCACAAATGTTCTAAATTAAAAAAAAAACACCACTGACATTCCTATGTGAACGAATCCAAATAGAAAAAACACCCCTTATAAATGTTGAGTGTCATTTATTATCAGACGATCATGAGCAGGTGACTTCTTCCATTGTTATATAGCTATCAGAAGTTAATAAAACTATGTTAAAAGAAATATACAGTTTCGGCAATACTTATAAAGCTGATAAAAATATGCAAAAATGAAAAAAAAATTTTGTAGGTATCTGAAAGGAGAACAATATTTTCATATTGAAATTTTCAGATTTAGAAAATTTCGGAAACCTCTAATAACAATAAAAATGAGAAAGTAAATTCCTTAAAATCATTAAAGTTAAAAAAGCTAGTTTCAAATAGACTAATTATTACACAAACAGTATAAATTTTAACCCAATATTTGAATTTTCATACAAAATTATTAAAGTATGAATTTTATACCAAAAAAATATAATTTTTACCCATATAGTTTAATTTTTACCAAATTATTAAATTTATAAGTTAAGCAGACGAATTAAGAAAACAGTTTAATTTTTAAACTGAAAATATGTATTTTTTAATAATGTGATGAGCCTTCAACACAACAAAAATGATTTTTTTTAAACAGGTAAACTTTAAACCAATTACTTGATTTTCCAACCAAAAAAGATAAATTTTCAACAAGGCATATAATAGTTGATATTTCAGCAAAAAAGACGAATTTTCAACAAAATAAACGAAACAAGATTAACGTTTTACTGAAAAGTTGCATTTTTAATATAAAAAAATATTTTTGACCCAGTGGATGAATGTTCAACTAGAAAAGATAAATTTTCAATTAGGAATATCAATTTTCAACGAAAAATGGAATAATTATACTTCCAGTTAGAAAATTAATTCTTAGCTAAAAAAAGTGAATTGTCAACAAACTAGTTGCATTTTGAACAAAATAATTAATTTGTTTACCATAGAGTAAACACTGGACACAGGACGTGTTTTAAAAAGGGGAAACGAGGGCAATAAGGAAAGATTGTGAAGTCTGAAATATGAAAGTGATTTTTCAACTTATTAAGTTATTATTGAACCGTCTCAAAAATTGTGCAAATTTATCATCAGGAACCGTATTAAATGTTATATAAGTTTACAAAATCTCTTTCGGGAGGGGGGGGGGGGGGGGGGGGGTAGATTTTTAGATTAATCGAGGATTCTCGTGTTGCTTATTTGAACAAAAGGTTTATTTCACAATGCTGCTCCGACCCATATCGCCGATCAATCTCTCTAGCAATCATTGCAGGCGAAGAGTTTCACAGAGTCATCAAGCCATCATGTAAAGCACTCTGCACGGACCAATTCGTATCCAAGGTCTTCTTTACAGCTTGAAATACCTAAAAGTGATGAAATCGCTGATAAGAAATGTTCTTTATTGTATAAGGGATCATGGGGATGGATTAGGTAATATTCGTTAAAAATAACAATAAAATAGAGAATAGTTATTTCAGACAAATATTTGGCTAATGATTATAACCGCGTTAATTTTATTCTAAGCCTTTACTTGAACTGAAAAGAGTGGTTGGTTGGACCAACCATTCAGCTTGTAAGATATGGTACTGCTAATTGTATAGTTGGGTCAACCATTTTCTTAGTTGCCGGCACTAACTGAATAGTCACTGCAACTAATGGAATTTTTGTACGAACTAATAAAACAGCGGTTTCAATTAATAAAATGACAGTTCAGTGGATACAAGTATAGAGTTGTATATTGCAATTTTATGTTTTGTTGTTACATTTTGACTTCTGTTAATGGTTCCTAATATATTATCCTAAACATAATACTGTCTAATGGGATGATTGCTTCTATTTTATTGTTAAAATTGTTTTTAAAGTCCACTGTTACACGAATAATGCGAAAAACGTTGTTTTTCTACATTAGATCGACTTTTTGAAGCCTAGCGTCTTCGACCATTTCTTTTTAAATGATGGTTTTCGTGTATTATAAACAAGATAATATGCATTCATAGACAGATGAAGTCATATATGCTTCTGTGATTCCGGGTTCTAAACAGAATAGTCGGGGTAGATCCATTTTGGATGCGGGAGCGTCCATTAGATTGCCTGATAAGGCAGATATAGTGCCCTATAATGTCCTGGTAATTCGACCCTAATATAGACCCCACGTACTGACCAGTCCTGCTATAGGTACACATGCGCACTGCTCATCCATTAAGGAGTCTTGATGTAATATATTATATTGCATTTGACTTGCAGTCTTTGAAAAATAATTATTATTTAGGATTTTTGTCGCTTTTTATTGTTATTATTTTGAAACTGTATGTATCTGAACGAAATTCAATGTATGCATTATTAGGCCAATTCTGTCTTCTGCCTTTGAGTCTCTATTCCCTTAAAGGCGGTAGCAATAGCATCCGCACGAGTGCGTTGTATTTGGAATTCAATCCACGTAGGTGCCAATCACCGGGGATCCAATTCAGCAACATGTCTAGGTTTTTGCACATATTCAGTAATTTTTTAAACAGATCGTTTTTGACATAAATATCAAATTTTTTATTTTTAGTGACAAGGGAATATCTATTAATTAATGAAGAACGATTTTTTAAATTATGGACCCCTTCGTCCCTGTTGTAAGGATCCGTAAGATTTTATATTTTTTACTCAATATATGTCTATAAAAATTATTGTTATTTTCACTGTAACCGAGATTTCAAAGGAATTTCGAAAGATTTTAAAAAATTTAGTCTGTCCGACTTTTAAAATATTACATGATTTGAGTTAAAATCGGCGTGAGCCAGATTGGTTAATTTTTCAATAAATTAATTCAATTCATTAAATTTATTTTATAAATATTTTTATAAATATATAATTTTTTTAATTTCACGCGATAAACTTAAAAATTAATATTATGAAATAGTATATAATTCGAAATATAATTTAAAATTTTAATTTTTTGGAAATAATGAAAAATTTATCATTTTAATTAAAATAATGAAAATTTTTTCCATTGATTTGAAAGTATTTCAACAGTTTTTAAGGGACTACAAGAGATTTTCTTGTAAGAACTTTGAAAAGTAACAGAGGTTTTTAATAGACCTTTGAAGATTTTAATAGTTTTAAAGAGATTTCATAAGATTGTATGGTATGTATTTAGAATGAAAACATTTTTACGATTTTTGAAAAAAGTAGAGGGTTTTAATGGAGTTTCAAGATTTAAAGAGATCTCATTTATATATATTTATAAATATTTCAAAGGATGTTAAGGGGTTGTAGCGGATTTAAATAACTTAAAAGGGAGTTTACTGATTTCAAAAATTTTCAAGGAGTTTTAATGGATTCTACAGTATTTTAAAGGATTTTAAGAGATTTAGGAATAAGACACGGGATTTCAAAGGATTTTAAAGGATTTCATGTGACGTCGAAATATTTACACGAATTTATAAAAATTACAGAGGTTTTAATGGAATATTAAAGATTTTAAAGGGTATAAAGAGATTTCCTTAGATTTTGAAAGATTTTAGAGAATTTAAGAAAATATATTTATGAAGATTGCAAAGAATTTTAAGAGATTTTAGCGGATTTTCAGAAATTAAATAAGACTTCGTTGATTTAAAAAATTTACGGTATTTTGCATGCGATTTTATTGCATAATATTTTAAAAGATTCATCAAAGTTTGTTACAGGATGATTGATATATTTGTAATATTTTTTTTATGTTTCTCACAATATTTGAGACATTTTCCTTGATTTAAGCGTTTTTTTCAAAGACAATTATTTTATTCACAATTTTTATTCCCATTGTTTAAACAGTTCATTATCAGAAAATCAATATTGAATTCTGTAGTTGTAATAATTATTTGTTTTTTCTTCTTAAAGCCCCCCTGTTATCTAAAGATTATTGGTCATGATGAATAGATAGTTAAAGAAATTTTCCACAAAATACTAGAGTTTTCTACCTATTTTCCATTAAAAGTAATTAGTATGTTATACAATTGTTTAAACAATTAAAAATTGTCTGAAAATATATTGGAAAAATATTATAACAAAAATTAATGCTATTGGCAGTGACTCAATTTCTCATTGTTATAGAAAAATGTACCCTTAATGAGGTTGTAGGAAAATCTTATTATTTAAATAGATTAAAATTGTTTAAAAAAGTGTAACCAACTTGAAAACGATGACATTCATGTTAATAGGATGGTTTCACAATATTAAATGAAGGGAATCAAAAATAGTTCATTGTAAGCTAAACTCAGAGTACTTTTTACACATTTTTTCCCGTATTATGTTTCAGGAAAATCACATTTTTTATACATTCTCATCAGAGAAGGTATTAGATTTGTATAAAAATCGACACCCCCCCCCCCATAGTTTTTGTCAAATGTGAGCCCATTTTGAATATTTACGAGAATTTAAAAAAAATTCTCTTTATGGTTATTTATAGTATTCAAAATGTTAAACAATTTATCTCAATTACTTTTTTCATGAAACCAAAAATTACCAGAGTTATAGAATTTACAAAATTAAAAAAAAAACACACGAAAATTAACATTTTAAGCCAAATAACGCACAAGATGAAAAAAGTCAAGATAAGAAAAATGTTTCTTTTTTAATTACTTACCAGATTATCATAAGAACTCTTTTAATTTTCTTGAATAATAAAAAATTCAAATTTTGATAGCATAGAAAATAATGAAAAATCAAAAATTATATTTTACAGCCATACTACGCAAAATACGTTAACAGATGAGTAAAGAAAAATGGTGTATTTAAAAAAGATCTACAAATTTGTTATAAATAACTTTTTGATAAAAAGCGTAGTTTCGGCTTTAATCATGAAATATATCATTAACAGCAAAAAAATGTGCCCGCTGCGTGGGCACATTCTCATTACAACTTTTTTCTTTCAATTTCTTTTACGTCTCGTGTGTAAGGTTTCAAAAAATTCAATTTTTTAAATGTTTTCAATGTTAGTTTTTTACGATTAAATTCAAAAACATTACTATCAAAAAAATTATTCATGACAAATTAAATCATTTTTATATTCTCATCAGAGAAGTCCACGTTTTGAGACCCCCTGAATCCGAAAAACAGGTTTTTACGAATGTGTCTGAAAGTCTGTCTTTATGTCTTTCTGTTTGCACGATAACTTTTGAAAAAATTAATTTATTAGATTGGCCTTTGGTACATTCTTTTAGTGTCCTAAACTAAAGGTCAAGTTCGTTAGCCAACCATGTTGGATTTAGTTTCAAAAAGTCTGTGCACAAAGACCAAGTACAAAGCGCGAGAACCAAGATTCGCGCGCCCTAGGCTTTAAACTGAACAATATTTGTATCTTTATAACAATTCACTTTTAAAACTTTCTCTTTATGTGAAATCTCGTATTTTTATATATTATAAAAACTTTTCTTTTGTATACAAAAACAATTTTTCGTCATAATGGTAAAACTATAATCAGAAATTATAAGGGGAAAAGGGCAAATGCACAGAAGAAATATATTAATGTGGATGATAAAAGGAAGAACCCCAATAAGACTGAAAGAAAAGTTTCCTGCATAATGGTCTTAAAATTAAATTTCATCATTTTTAGAAACGTTTAACAAAAAACAGCAAATTAACACAACAAGTTTTATTTCTTAATGCACATATAAATACGGAGACCTTTAATTTCAGCCACCGTTGAAGAAAATCGAAACACCATAAAGAATCCAGGATAGCAGAAAAAAACGTATTTTTCTCATTTTTCTAACTTTTTACGCACTGATAACAAAAACATCACTATACAAAAGAAAATTTTTATTGTTAATAAAAATTTACATACTAATTTAAATAGATATCTATTATATATATACTAATAAAAAATATAAAATTTTGCTCATTTTTCTCATTTTTGACACAGTGGTAACTGAAAAATAATAATGTGAAATAACATGCCGAGACTTCGAATTTCAGCAGTATTGTAAGACTAAAGAACTGAAAGAAAATATTCCAGCATAGTGATCTAATAAAACGAAATTTTCTAATTTTTCTACTTTCTTACCTACTGCTAACAAAAAAAGCAATACCATAAGATCGCAAATTTTATTTTTCAATACACATCTACATGTCAAGATTTTCAACTTGAGCCATCCCAGAAAAATCAGACTAAGAAAAAATCTTATAACAAATAGTGATATAAAAATCGAAATTTCTTTTCTGTTCTTGTTTTTCAATTTGAAACAACCCTAGAGAAAGTGTGAATAATTCCTGAAAATAAAACCAAGAATTTAACGACCAAATTGGGACAACCCCCATAAAATGTTCCTATTGCAATCTGAAAAAAAAACTTTTTCCTTTTCTTCCTCAAAAAATAAAATAAAAATTCGTTTTCTCTTTGGATAAAAATAAAAAAGAGGAAAGAAAAATGAGAAGGCAACCAACCAAATCCTCTTCCTTCTTTTTTTATTCCTTTTGACTTTTTTATTTTATTATTATCAAATCACAATAAAAAAACATTTGTAAAAAATAATTACAAACGTTTTGGTACTTATACAGCACCATACAGCACAAGAGGGAAAAAAGGAAAAAGTTCTTGCTTCAGATTGCAATAGGAACATTTTATGGTAGTTTTCCAAATTTGGTCGCTAGATTCTTGTATCCATTTTCAAGAATTTTGCATATCAAACTTGATTATTGAACGTTAAATAGGATTTTAAATTTTATTTTAATCTGATTCCAGTATATACTGTTCTGCAAACAAAATTCACTCATTTTTTATATTTTCTAATTACTGATAAAAAAATTACAGCTTAGCATAACAGATTTTATTTTTTAATCTACATCGACGTGCCAAATGCTTCAATTTGATCCATCACTGAAGACAAGCGATCAAAAAGAAAAGATTTCAGCATAGTGGTTCATTAAATGAAATTTTCTTCTTTTTCTCATTTTGAAAGCTATAAAATAAAAAAAATTAGTATGATCAAATTTTATTGTTAAATGCGCATCCATATTCCACGACCATCAATTTTATCCATCTGCGACACATATCAGTCAAATAAAAAAAAACCTTCTGCATAGTCGTCTGAAAAATTTAATACAATAAAGGGTGATGGTTATTAACCTATAAATATAATGATAGTAAGAAAATGCGAAACGTAAAGTGGAAAAAACGGAAAAGTGGAAAAGACTTAAAAAAAAAAAACCTTTCGAGTACTGTCTGCTAACAACCATTGATGAAAAAAAAGGAAGAACGAATGTTCATTAGTACCAACTTTATAAATCTATTGTCACTTTTGGTTTTTTGGGCATCATAACAAAGGTTTGAGGGAATAAAAATTTTAATTAATTAATAGATGAATTTATATTTTGACTTCCTTAAACCTTTGCTATGATCATAAGATTGACACTCATGAGCATTAATTTCCCCTTTTCATCCATCAATGGTTGTTACCAGACAATACTCAAAAGGCCTTTTTCCAACGAATGAATGCTTTCGAATGAATGCTTAATATAGTCTGTAGCATTTTTGGTCATCCTATTTTCTTCGAATAAGGCTCAAACTGCAGGTCTTGGCAATGTAAATGTGTCATAAAAAAGAAAATTGAAAGTGCCATACTGATGTTTTTTTGTTTTTATCATGACAAATAAAATGTAAAGTATCAGGGTTTAAAAAACATGATGACCTTTATGGTATAGCAGAGATGATTTCTTTAAGGTTCCTCTAAAAACGATAATAAAGTTCGGCATGGTTTTTTAAAACCCGATACCTTCAATTTTATTTTTCCGGAACTAAAAAATATCGCAGGGGGAAGGGGTAATTTCCACTGTACTAAAAAATTCAGGTATTTATTTGGACAACCCTAATATGAAACTAATATGTATAATAGATTTAAATATGTAACTATGGTACATGGGAAAGCTAGTCGACATTCAAAACCACTGGAAGGCGAAACACGAAATATTCATTTATGCCAAAAAGACTTGAAGGAGGTGCAGTGAGTGCATTGTATTTGCATTGTTTGGCGACGAGGGTTTTACAAATAACATTTTCTAACCTTCATTAATTGTAATAGACTACGGCTAGCATGCACGTAGGAATGAACATTTTACGTACACAGAAAAAATATATCTTTTATACTTGTTTACTGTATATTAATATTTCTTCAAATTTACAATAAACAGAACACTTTTGGTTCGTCCTGAAAATAAATTCCTAGGACATTTATTATGTTTCTTAATTCTTGCAAGGAAGCTTTTAAAAACTACATTTTCAGAAAAATAATTGAATTTTCATCCAAAAAGGATTAATTTTCTACCAAAAGAGACGAATTTTTAACAAATTTAGTTGTCAAGACAAAAAGTGATTTTTTTTAGAAAAGAGTGGAATTGTAAACCAGGAAAAATTAATATTTAAACAAAAAAGAAATTTTTTAAATAAAATAGTTGAATTTTCAACAATAAAGAAAATTTGTAGATCAAACTGTTGCATTCATAGTCGAATATTTGTACTTTTAAGCAAAAGAGATGAATTTTCAAAAAAAGTATTTTCAAATGAAAAAGAAATAAATTCAACAAAAAACAACTGCATTTTCAACAAAATAGTCGAATCTTCAAGACAAAAAGGATTTTCAATTCAAGTAGACAAATTTTCAACAAAGCAGTTGATTTTAGGATCGAAAAATATGAGTTTTTAACAAACTGGTTAAATTTTCAACAAAATAATAGTAGAAAATAGTAGAAATAGTAGAAAAAAGAGTAGAATTTTTAAAGAAAATTATCAACCAAATAGATATACAAACAATTTGCAGAAGGGAAATTTTTTTAATAGTATATTCGCATCATCCCGTGTATAAATTGCCCTAATAGTCCCTAATAATATTGAGGCTTTGTTAGGTCCGAATATGGCAACCCTTTTAATTGAGATGACTTCCATAATAAGCCCCCTTTTGTGGCCCTGCACAGGATCGCTTTAAACCCTAAATAATTTACATCATCAAATAAAAAGTTTTTCTATACGAAAAAAATTTATTTAAAAATCTGAAATGCTAACATTTCACGCGGAAAATTAGAGGTATGAAATGCTCGATTTATGTCGGACATGAACTCATTCGTTCTACTGTGTACGCTCTGCGTTAAAATCACATAATACAAACTTTTGGAGCATTTTTTGAAAATTTTGGACTATTTTTGAAAATCGATGAAAATTTTAGTGAATTATTTTTCTCGTGTTAAATTGATAGCGGTAAGTACTCAGATTAAAATAAAACTTTTAGCAGATTAGCAAAAAAAGAACGTTGTGAATGACGTTTATAGGTTAGGTCATTGTGTCACTCGCATGCCACATGTGAAAAAATGATGAAGTTTATATTAATTCAACTTTATTTATATGAATTGTATATTATTTGTGCGAATTATCTAAAAGGATTTTATTCAATTACTTTCACAAAGAGAAGAGAGAACGAATTTTTAAAGTATGTGAAGACGCTTGAAAATTTGTTCACGAAAATCCTATTTTTAAATATTTTTATTATATTAAAACAGTATTCGTAATTTCTTTTGTTGGATAAATTGTTTTTTTGTCACTATAAACTTTTCAGATACATGAAACTATCAATTTCATAGAATAGTGCATATCAATTAAAAAATATGGAACTAGCCTATAAATAAATACGTCACTTTACAATAATATCGGACATATTTTGTCAGTGAAAAGAACAAGAACGGCATTTACTTGCACAAAAGGCCCTATTGGGGTCCTAACGAGGGCCCCTAACATTAATTGAGAAATAATAAGAATTCTTGTTACGGGCCTGAACCAATTTCCTTTGACGGCCCCTGACAATTTTGCGTAATCAAACTAGTACGGCACCTAACAATTTGCCTCATGCGGACCCTAATAAAAATAGGGAAAACCCATCAGGTCCTCAACAATACCCGATTAAGATTTCTACACAGGCTAAAGCTAAATAAGAAAATTTTTATCTACCATAAAAAACAATTTTCCACCAAAAGACGAATTTTTAACCAGATGAATTCTATAAAAAAACTTAATTTTTAAAAAAATAGTTGAATCCTAAACTAAAAAGATGATTTTTCAATAAATAACCAAAAATATACATTTTGAACTAAATAATTAATTTTTTAAAAAATTGTATCAATTTTCAAGAGAACCATTTTTTGAATCCAAAAAGACGAATTATTTACAAAGCAGTTAAATTTTCAACAAAATTTTTAATATTAGTTGAATTTTCAACGAAATAGTTATTTTTCAACTAAATAGTTCATTTTAAAACCAGAAACTACCAATTTAGAACAAAAACGAATATAGTTTAAATTGCAGTTAAAAAAACTAATTTGTAACCACTCGCAAGCACTTGGATATTTATTCTTTGCATTTGGAATGCTTGAAAAAAATTTTATCAAAAAGATCTCTTTTAGATGGCAGTATTTATTTGCGTCTTCATATTCTGAATTGTCTACTTAATTAAGTATAGTCAAAGATAAAGTTTCTCAAAGCTCTGTAGGCTTTAAGGTACATATTCTCATCTTGAGACTCGCGCTGCGCGCTCGATTTCCGACAGACATTTGTAAACAGATTTTGTTGGATTTTTTTCTCGTAACTTTCGTCGTTTTTCCACACATTTTTTTAAATTTTATTTTATTTTCAACGTTATTTTACACGAATAAAACAAAAAGTACGTGTCCTATCAAGAAGTGATTCTTAACGAAATTGTGGATCTTTTTTGGGATAACAATTTTTGTTCATTCATCTTTTTTCGTATCTTACATAGTTTGTCTACAAAATGGAATTTTTTATTCTTCATTATTTTTTTGTGGAATCGAAATTTGAACTTTCGATTTTTTAAGAAAATCCAAAAATTTTGTTATGATAATCTTGTAGCGCTTTTAAAAATAAATGTTTTTCTTTTCTTGGCTTTTTTCATATCGTGCGTTTTTTGGCTGAAAATTTTGATTTTCGTTTGTTTAAAAAAATTTTGAAAACATTATAACTCTAAGAATTTTCTTTTTATCGAAAAAAGTCATAAGGATAAATTGTTTTTTTTTAATACCATAAATATCTGTACATAGAATTTTCAAATTCAGAAAAAAGTGGTTTAAAAAATTTTCAAAATGCGCTCACTTTTTAAATTTTTATCAAAAATGGCTGGTTCACGAACTAGTCCTTTCTTTTAGGACCTAAAAAAAGTGTGCCAAAGATGTATTTGATTCGTTCATTTTTTCGAGAGTTATCGTGTTTACGGACGGTCAGCCGGACGGACAGACAGACAGGCGCCATCGTGAAAACCTGATGTGATGTCAAATTTACGACAATTCTAATACTTTCTCAATCATAAATGATGAGAATGTAATATAGCAAATCAATTTTCTACCGAGTTGTTGAATTTTCAATTAAAAACTATACATTTTCAGTCAATAATGTAATAGTTAAATTTTTAATCAAAACCCCCAATATCATTACCAAATATTTGAACTTTTCAATAAATAATTAAATTTTTAAGCAAGTAGTTAAATTTTCAGCAAGACTGTTGATAAATTCTTAGCCAGAAATGAAATAGTTACTTTTTTGGTTAAGAAAATTAATTTTCAAATGAAAGTAGTTCAACTGACAAAAAAGGGATTTCATTATTAATAGAACCGGAAAAAAATAATTCTGAATATATTCTTTAATCATTGAATTTAAAACTAAAAACAATCAGTTTTCATCAAAAATTGTATTATTTAAATTTGAAACTAACAAACACGAATTTTCAACCAAGTTGTTCAATTTTGAACTAAATAGGTTATCTTCATTCAGTTTCCATTTAAGCGAAAATATAGAAAAGGGGTTATTTTCGTGAAAACAGAGGAAAAAGCGGACTCCTTTTTAAGAAAAGGGGGCAAAGACCGTAAAAAGGGAAAATAAATCATGATGGAAACACAGTTCTGTGATATTTATTTACAATCTCAGCATGTTTTCCTGAGTAATAATTTCAGTACAGATGACTATTATTTTGTCCCTCATCGTCGATTTCCTGATTGCAATTTGTTCTTCCCGCTGTGCAGACAACTTTTCTATAGTTCTTTTTTATTTTCTCTACAAGAGTTCGTCGAGAAAACTCGTATAAAACTTCCAAGAACTTTGTCGCCGTAATTTATATTTACAGAAAAAAATACTCTGGTAGCATGTCCATTGCAATTAATTATTTTTAACTAGATTTTTTTTTATAAAAGTAACCAGTATACACAATTAAATTTTTAACCGAATTTTAAAATTTGTAATTAAAGAAGATTACATTTTAACCAAACACAGTTTTATTCTCAACAAAGTAGTTAAATTTTCATGCAAAAAAAAGATTGTTCAAAAGACGATTGTATTATAGTTGATATTTCAACCAAAACAAATGTACATTAAAACCAAAAAGACGAATTTTCAAATACTAAAAGAAAAAAAACATGTTTTCAAATAAATTGTTCAAATTTAATCTCAAGAAATGAATTTCCAAATAAGAAAGATCAATTTTGAACCAAAAATAAAAATGTTGAATTTTCAATAATATAATAAAATGGTGAATAAATTAGTTGACTCTTTGGCATAAGAAAAATTTTCAACCAAGAATATATAAATTGAATTATCAGTAAAAAATGAATTCTCAACAATAACAAAATTATCAACAACAAGGTTAAATTTTCAACTATGATGACGCATTTTTCAGTTAAAAAAAAGATTACTAACTAAATTCTTCATTTTTCAGTCCAGGGAAAAATTGCATCAAAATTGTTGACCTTTCAAGCCAAAATACATATTTATTGTAAACAGTTGGATTTCAACTTAAAAAAATTATTTTTCATCAAGAAAGTTAATTTTTAACAAATAATGTTGCATTTTTTTAAATAACGGAGATATTAGAAGTAAGAAGAGTAGTTTTCTAATAAAAAAGACGATTTTTTATATTAAAGAAGATCTATTTTTAATAAGAAGGTTCAACTTTCAGCCAAAAAGAGGAATTTTTCAGAAGGCTGTGATTTTTTTTTAATATTACAATTTCCAACAAATCAATTGAATTTTGAACCTACAGGATGCATTCCCAATAAAAAAATAAAAAAATTTATATTTCAACCAAAAGGCAACTTTTCAGTCAAAAGTAGGAAAGCTAAAAAATAGAATAATGTAAATATATAAATAATGTAAATAAAATAACAAAAAGTAAACAAAATGAACTTCAATAAAATTTCAACCAAAAATTAATTGTAATTTTCAACTATAATAATTAATTTGTCAACTAATAAAAGATGTATTTACCAAATGGTTTATTGTTTTTTCCAGAAAAAAAACGTTATCAAAATAATTGGACTTTCAAGCCAAAATAAGAATTTTCTGCAATACTGTTTGATTTTCCACCCGAAAATAGAAATGTTCTACCAAAAAGATAATTTTCAACAAAATAGTTGAATTTTTTACCAAAAAAGAGTATATATTCAAAACTAACATGAATTTTTTACTATAAAGCTTTCAACCAAAAAAATAGATTTCTTATAAAACTGCTGAATCTTTAATAAAAAGATGAATCCTCAGTGAAAACTGTAATAGTTGATATTGTCACCAAAAAGGAAAAACAACTTGCAACCAGTGTTTCATTTTCAACAAAATAATTTAATTTTTAACCAAAAATAGAATAGTTATTTTTTCCAAAAAATTAATCAAACTAATTAATTATTCATCAAAATAGTTGGCACTTTAACCAAATAGTTGACCTGGAAACCTACAAAACAGAATTTTCAATCTACAAATCTGAAATTTTAACCAAAATGTCGAATTGTTAATGATAAAAGATTAAATTTTAACCAAAAACAGTTTGATTTTCAACCCAATAGTTGAATTTTCTAACCAAAATACGAATTTTCTTTAAAATTCTGGGATTTTCCACCTGAAAATATGAATTTTCAATAATAAAGTTAATTTTCAACCAAACAGTTTCATTTTTGACCAAAAACAGGGGATATTTCTGGCTAAGATTAATTTTCTACCGTAGAAGAAGAATTTTTTATGGCATTTTTTTTCAAACAAAATAATTAAAATTTCAACTAAACGAAGAAAAATTTTAGAAACCTGTTGATTTTTTAATAAAAAGATCAATTTTTAACAAAAAATAGAAAGATTGAATGATCAGTGAACGAAATAAATTTTCAACCGAAAAAAACAAATGTCCAACATTATGGTTAAACTTTCCATCAAAGAGATTAATTTTCAACTTCAATTATGAATCTTCAGAAGAAAAATTATTTTTTGAAAAGCAAGTAAATGTACTTTGGCTGGTATTCTTGATTTTCTTTAAAACCTTGTTCACAAAGTGCATTAACTGAAAGTTCTATAAAAGAAAATACAAATTATTTGATTAAAATGTTAACAATGTTTCCAAAAAGAAGTTTAACTTTGTATTTTCCATAGTGACTTATCCTGACTTTCCTTCGGCAATTTTTTCTTTATCCCTTAACATTATCATTTTTTTAAATTAGAAAAACGACATAGTACCTAAGATTATTTATCCTAAAGATAAAGTTTTGATTAAAAAAATATTTTGAACAAGAAAAAGACGAATGTTCAACCAGAAATGAATTTTTGAACAAGAAGATTAATTCTCTATGAAAAAAGACGAATTTTCAACGAAGTAGTTGAGTGTGTCGCAATACGGTTTTTAGACTGAGAAACATAAAACCGGTCATCATCCCCATTCTCTAAAAGTTGCCGCACCTCTATCGCTTGCATAGTATGCGTTATGGCGGAAAATATGTTGGAAAATGTACCCACTCGCAGTAGAGCTTACTGCTTTTAGTGCGCATTATATTCGAGCAGATTTTACTTTAACGCTCGCTACTCACATAAGATTTACGTGTTTTCGCGTCACGTTTCGTCGCTGTGGGACTGCCTTGATCCAACTATATTCAAATAAGGAAGTAGGTTTTCGCGGCTCTGCATGGATGTTGAGATAGTAAGATCTTTATATTTGCCCGAGTAAAAATATTTCGACTAGAATTGCATCTGGCTGGACTGGAATTCGACTTAAAATCGAAGTTCTTGACTTTTTTACTTAAAAGATGAACCCGATCATCCTCTCCTTACCCAATCCATACTCTTCTAGAATGTTTACTAGATTCTCTTGGCAGCTTTCTTTATCTTTCAGTTCTCTCCTACAACCTTCCATCTTCCTTTATTTCAGTCCTCTCTCCTATATATTTAGCTCTAAAAACCCCCTACTTTCCTCTTCTTATTTTGTCAATTATGTGGCCCTACCTCTCCTTTCTTCTACCCTATATCCTTCAACCAATTTTTTCCCAACTCCCTTCCAATTTCCTCTATTAGCTTCGTCTTAAATTGCCATGTTCTTTTTCCCACCCTAGTATCCTTTTCTAGGATTATTACCACATTCTCTTGGCAGCTTTCTTATCTTGCGTTCCTCTCCAGCAAACTTCCTTCCTCCTTTATTCCAGTTCCCCCTCCTATATCTCTAGCACTAAAGAACTTCCTCCTTTCTTCTTCTCATCTCGTTAATTATATAACCCTCCCTATCATTTCTTCCACCTGCTTCACTCAATCTTTTGCTAATTTCTTTCTCCTTGCCTCTCTTAGCTTCATCTTAAATTGCCATGCCCTCTTTCCCGCTCTAGCACTTAATTTATCCCTTTGCGCTTCTTCTCATATCATGTATATAAACGTCCTCCAGTCTACCCCTATTGTCCATCTTTCTTGTAAACTCTCAATGTGTTTCTTGTCCTTCCATCCCCATATCTTTGCTCCATAACCTAATGCCTACCATACCAGCGTATCAAATTACCACAATCTTCCTCTCCTACCTTTTTGAACCATCCTTTTCCTATTCCCCATATCTACCACCTCTGCCACTTTTTTTATCCTTTCTCTTCTATGAGCTGTGTAACTTCTATTGTTTTGCTAGATATATTCTAACTATTTAAACGTCTCTACTTCTTCTAACTTGACTACCTTTCATCTCCTAGTCAATTCTTTGTGTCTTCGCCCTCTTTTCTAAACCTTATTTTCTTTGTCTTTTATGCTCTCCTACCGGTACCTTGCTTTTTATCTCTGGGAAAATTTCCGATACTCTCTTCCTGATGCCCTCTCGTATTCTCTGTATTCCCTTTTTCACTATAACGTTTTCTTTCTTGACTCGGTCCGATAAGTTAAAGGCCACTAAAGTGCCCGAACGCTGCTATCATCCCCCCTTTGTTCCTTTTAATTCCTCTGTTTACCCGACAATTAAGAATAACAATTCTAAACCCTGTATGATTAGAAAGCTCTACCTTCCTTTCTTCCAATTCTTCCTTTAACATTTCTGATAAGACAGTTACCTATACTTTATGCAACATTAGCATTAGCGTCACTCCTCTGTAATCTTTAACCTCTTCCCTTTTGCCTTTCTTCACTATTAGTGCCACTTCTCTTTCTTTCCCTAACTCTGGCCACCCATCTCCACTGCATTCTTTATTGCACATTATCCATCTTTACTATTTCTTCCATTATTATGTCCTCTTCTTCATCCCTTTCTATAGCATATTCAGCTCCTTTCCTAACTTTCCTCTCTACTTCTCCTGAAGAATCCAATAAACAAATTTTTATTGTGCCACCTCAAAATCCTGGTTTACTCTTTTCCTTTCTCTTTTTACTACTTTCCAAACCTCTTCTGCCCTCCTAGTCTTCTCTGCCTCTTTTTCAAACCTTTTATTATCCTTCTCTTTTCTAATCACACAACTCAGTATACTCGTTTTTTCCCTATATTCTTCTCCACTACTTTGCCTGCTTCTCCATTTTCTTAATTCCTGCCAGACTTTACTCTTCTTATTCTCTTAAGATTCCTCATTCTATCCACTTCTATTCCCTACACCGCTAACTTTTTTTTGCTTCTGCACTCTAATATTCTTTTTATTTCTCCTATCATTATTCCTACTTCCTAGTTTATATTTTCCTCTCCCATTTTGGATATTCCTGTCCGTATATATAAAAACTGCTTAAAATGTTCTTTTGCTTTCATTTAGTAATCCCCTCTAATTTTTTAGCTTCTCTCTTACGTCTTCTTCCACTATTATCTAATCAATTACTGTTTCATTTTCTCCATATCTACGTAACCTTGCCCTTATTCTTTTTTATTCCATTCACCTAGCCACGTCTCTATTATTACTTCTACATTGCATTGTCACAAATTTCTCACAAACTCCCTAGCCTTTTTTCGAATCCTGCTATATTCCAGTAACATATCCTCTATTCTTTCCTTCTTTCCTTTCTCTTCTCTTCTTGTTTCCTGCTATTTCTTATTTTTCAATCTCCTGTTCGTTTCATTCCTAGTTTCCCGACACTTCCATTTTTGACTAACTCTTCCCTTTCTTTCTCCCAATCCCACCACACATCTTGCATCATTATTCTTCCCTACTTAACCCAACTTCTTTATCTCTTATTTTATTCTTCTTTCGCTATTTTTATGAAATTATACTGCACATTCTTTCTACCCATGTCAAATAATCCTCTGTTCTCTCCAAGCTTCTATATAACGACCTTTTCTTTTTTATCACTTTCTTTTTATACGTATGTTCCCATTTCTCGAGTTTCACAAGTACCATTTTTTCTCTT
>NC_046663.1:47680111-47690964 GCF_010883055.1 Belonocnema kinseyi
TGAAGGATACATTTTCAAGAAGAAATTAAATAGGTTAATTGTCAGCTAAAATATGAATTTTTACACATAAATACGAATTTTCAAGAAAAGTTCAACTTTCAACCAAAAACATCACAGAAAAAATGAAAGCTAAAGTTTACATCGATTCCAGGTGAAAGATTCACCGTAACAAAAATTAACCTTGCCAGATAAACTTTACATTAATCGAATATAATTTCCAATTTTTAACCTTGACTGGATAATCTTTCGCCTTATATTCGCTGTATTTTTATTCGAGGTGTAGTGAGAATTACGATGCCAGCGCTATCTATCACCGTTTAACTTCATTAAATTGAAGAGAAATGGGGATTCCCATTTGTCAGTTGCTTTTTGCGCTTTTTGCTGAATAGATCAGAATTATTCTCTTAACCTCGGCGAAACTTTCGCCGAAATATGTTGAATTTTTAATCGTTTAAGGCCATGTTAATAAATATTGAAGGATCGTTTGTGGCCTTGCAAAGAGTTGGAGGAAGAAAAAAGTTTATTTATGCAAATAATGATTATCGATGGAAACATTTAGGTTTTACAGCAGAAGTTTGACTTTTAACTTTCTCTGACGGTAATCATGCAATCTGTTTTACCTACAAACCCCTAGAAGTTCGAAGTTGTCTACTCGCTGCGCTAGTGCTACTTTGACACAGCTGATACCGGACTGATACGTATGTCAGACCAAATTTGTTTATTTGAATTTCAAGTGCAAGCATTAGTTTTTGCATTATTTGTGCATAATGTTCGTGAGCGATTTTTGCTGTTTTGCCCCACTTTGATAAACGTAAACCTCATAAGTAGCTCATTGATAACATTGCAAATTGCTTGCAGCGTTTGACGACAGCACGGTCGGAATTTCTCCAAAATAGTAATTAAAAAAAATCTTTTTTCACTCTTCTAATTATTTAGGATCAGACACATTCTTGCATGCCTTCTATTTATCGTGCCAAATTTTTAACACGATATCTTATTCCGTGTGGACGTAAGTTGGGAAAGAAAACTTTCACTGGTATTTTCTTTAAAAAAATTTTTTTCTCAAAATTTCCACCTGAGCAAAGCAGTCACATGTACTTTATTACCTCCTCTTTCATTTCTCAAACTTTCAGAGCGATACCTCATTTAGTTTAGACGTAAGTTGGGAAAGAAAAATTGAAGACCAAGTTTGGTCAAATAATTCTGAACTCTTCGACTGCGACACGCTTAAGTGAGAAAATGTCGGTAAAACATATAGAATATGTAAACAACAGAAAAAAACAAAAAATTGGTTCTTACTGATATGTCTCCTTCGAAATAAATCACATTATTGTAGACGAATTAGAACTTATTTATTACGATTTAGCAAAAAGCGCTTAAGGCAACGGACAGTCGGGAACCCCTATATCTCTCCAACTTAATGAAGTTAAACGATGATAGATAGCGCTGGCGTCGTAATTCTCGCTACATCTCGAATAAAAATGGAGCACTTTTAAGACGAAAAATTATCCAGGCAAGGTTAAAAATCGAAAATTATCTTCGATCCATGTAAAGTTTATCTGGCGAGGTTAATTTTTGTTGCCATGAATCTTCACCTGGAATCGACTAACTAACAGCGGGAAATTTTATATACAGCGAAATTCAACTTTAGTTTTTTCTGTGATTAATTTTCGACAAAAAGACCAATTTTAAACAAAATTATTGAATCATTTTGAATATTATTTTATTTTTCGTGCCCCTATTATTATATATTATTTTTTTGCAAGAAGCTAGATGAAATTTTGTACCTGATAGTATTGCTTAAAATGCAAAAATTGTTCGAAATTGTTTTTCTAATAATGTAATCTAAAATAAACTATAGTAAACCACATTATTCTACTGGGAGTACGTAAGTTGCATTTAAGATAGACATCAACTTGTAAATAACATAGCGTGTATTTTAAGAATGTGTGTTTATGCGAATGTGCAAGCAAGGGAGAAGTTGCAATGCAAACCGCATATGATGCCGAGTCTCATAAATTGTAATTAAATTATAATGTAAGCCACAGTTTACCTACAATATGCCGTATATAAGTCGTAGCCACTAAATGTAATTAGTCGTTCAGCGGATTATATAATAATCGACAGTTACACAGCCCGATATAGAGCTAAGAAAAAAAATCATTTTTTATTTTCATTTTTTAGTGTTTCGTTAGAGACCACTCAGATTAGAACGCCTAGTGCAAAAAGTTTTACGTCTAACGACATCGTTTTTTTCATTAGAATGTGTTTCAAGTGTCTGATATAATAAAAATTACTAAGAGCCCTAAGAAAAATTCTCATGATTGCGTCGCTATCTAAGTAATTGACAATTTAGCTCTTTCTACGCAAAAAGACCCTTTGAGCACACCCAGAGCAAAATGTACTATGCCAACCGACCTTTTTTCTGTATGTGTCTAATATTCCAATATGACAAACAATATTGCGAACCCTTGCAAAAATAATCTTTGAGTCGCTGCTTTTAAAAAACATAAAAATTGAGCATAAAAACTGATCTCATATTTTGCATTAGAATGCGTCTTGTGGTTCACAGAAAATACTAAGAATAACATTTATTGCAGGAAATTTTTTACAGCGATAAAGTTCTGTTTAGCCAACTTCGCGTCTTTCAAAAAACATGTGTTTGTCATGGAAAAACAAAAGACAGTTTAACCGATATTTGTGTAAAGTTTATCCTGTGAAGTTAAGTTTTATTGCAGAGAACATTTCATCGGAAATCGATGTACAGTTTATCTTCTGTTTTTCTGTGTTCTAATATGGGAAACAATAATGAGAACCCTGCCAAAAATAATCTTTGAGTCGCTGTTTTTTTTTAAACATTAAAATTGAGCCCTTTTTACTCGAAATAGCCCTGTGAGTAGTCTTAGAGCAAAACGTACTAGGCCCATTGATCTCATATTTTGAATTAGGACGTATCTTCTGTGTCTAATGTGAGAACCCTGACAAAGATAATCATCAAGACGCTATTTTTCAAAAGCATTAAAATTGAACCCTTTTTACTCTTATTGGCCCTGTTATTACACGTAGAACAAAAAGCGCTAGGACCACTGATTTAATATTTATCTCAGATCTTATACATCTCACACCTTATAGGTCTAATCTGAGAAAGAATAGTAAGAAACTTGACAAAAATAATAATCGAGACGGTGCTTTTGAAAAACATAAAAATTGAGCACCTTTTACTCAAAATACCCCTGTTAGTAAACTTAGAGGAATAAGTACTACGCCAACTGACCTTATTTTCTGGATGTGTCTTATGTGTATAATGTGAGAAATAATAGTGAGAACCCTGACAAAAATAATAATCGAGATGCTGATTTCCAAAAAAAGAAAATGGAGCCCCTTTTACTTAAAATGACTCTATTAGTACACCTAGAGCACAAAGGGCTAGACCCATTGACCTCATAATTTGCATCAGGAAGTTTCGCATGTGTGCATTCTGAGAAACAATAATGAGAACCCTAAGACAGATTTTTTTAGAAGACAATTACTTTTTCAAATAAGAACTCTTCAATAAAAAAATATGAGTTTGCAATCGAAATGGACGAATTTTCACAACAAACAGTTTAGTTTTCGAAAAAAAGATTACTATTTAACAAAATCGTTAAATTTTGGACACAAAAAAATTTATCAACAAAACAGTTGCATTTATAACCAAATATTTCAACTTTTAATACAAAGGGAAGAATTTTTAGTAAAATAGTTGAACTTTCCAGCAACCAAGTCAATAGTTTAATAGTTAATAGTTTAATCTTGAACCAAAATAGATTATTTTTAACCATAATGTTGCACTTCTAACAAAAAGGATCAAACTTCTGTATAAAATATGTATTTTCAACCAAAAAGATTTTTCATTCTAAGGAGAAAAGACTGTCAATCAAATTGTGAAATTTTTGAAGCAAAATGCGAATACCTTACAAAACAGTTAAATTTTCTAACAAAAATGTAAATTTTAAACCAAAATGTTATTTTTAAACCAAATATTTGAACTTTCTACTAAAAAATTAAATTTTTATCCCAAAAAGATATATTTTTCAGGATAATTTGTTATCAAAAAGACAATGTTACAACCGAATACATAAGTATTTCACCACACATTTACATTTCTAACTAAAAACTATTAATTGTTTACGAAAAATGGAATCATCAAATTTTCCATAAAAATATTATTTTTCAAACAAAAACACGAATTTTCAACAAAATATTTGGATCTACAACCAACAGAATAAATATTTAACAAAGTACTTCAACTTTCAAGCAAGCAGTTGAAATTTCAATCAAAAGATGAATTATCCATTAAAAAACTAATAATTAAAAAACTATCACTTTTAATAAAAAATGGAATAATTGAATTACAAAAAAAAATTTTTTTTTGCAAAGTAGTTAAATTTCTAACAAAATAGTAGTATCATTTTTAATCAAAAGAAATAAATTCTACACCTATAATATAATGGAGACTTTTCAATTAAAAAGAATTTACTCTGACTCAAAAATAGTTAGAGTTTTGATTATACGTGTAGTTTACATTTATAGTTTACATCAAGAATGTTCACGTCAAGAAATTTATTTTAAACCTTAACTTAGAATGTTCCGATGTTATTTAAATCCAATTGTTTGGCAAACTTGTGGTCTCAGAACTGCAAGTCATTCAAATATATTCAGTTAATTTTTACAGAACAAGAAGTTGATCTAAAACAAATTCTTTTGCTCCAGGGTGAACCCAAATCAATTCTGTAGGAAAAGCGTTCCTCGGGACGCTTTACATTCGTTGAATATTCATTTAGGAGTTCAGATATCTCTGAGTATTCAAGAATTTCAAATACTTCACTCAACCGTAAATTCCAGAAACCAGGGAGGTGTTATGGATGAATCCGATGCCTTTGTGTTTTACTAAATTAAACCTTCTCGTATAAATTGTTTATCCATTGTCCAAACAAGTTATGATTTTGTAAAACACAAAATATTTTAGGGGTCTACTAGAAAAAATGGTCAGTAGGACCAAATATTTGGATTGTAAGATATGGTTCTGATATTTTATTACTTGGGAAAAATATTTTGGTTTACAGTCTGTCAACTCATAAAATAGCAGTACCATACCTTACCAACGTTTAACATTAAGGGGAATCCGGTAACCCCTAACTCCTAACCCCCAACTCTTAGCACTTACCACCTAACTCCTAACCTCTAACTCCTAGTTCCTAACACCTAACCTAAAATATTATTCTATATTCTGCAAGTGATTAAAATTTCTATTTATTAATCGCAGGCTTCATGGTCTTTTCTACATTCCTCTTTTTCTCATTTTTCCTCTTAAATGCGAACTGAATGAATAAAACCCTATGTAAAATATTACTATTTTCGGTTAAGAAATTCCTTGAAAAATCTTGCAATTCTTCTAGACTCCGTTTTCATAGCCCCACTATTACCACGCTAAGCCAAGCATTATGTGCCCCCACTCTCTCACCATGAGACCTCCCCACTATTCCTCTACCATGCAAGCTCCTTTGCACTCATACGAATCCTAAATGCATTAGTGTATTCTATATGAGTCCACACGCACGTAAAGTTTCACTTCTGATGTGTGGCCCCACTGTCACACACATTTTCTTTAAATCACCATGTTTGGAAACTCTCTGAATCCTAAAAAGCAGCTTTTACTATGCTTTATGTTTGTTGTCGTTTTAAGCCTTTTTGGTTTGAAAATTCCAAATTTTGGATTAACTGTTTTTTTTCTTTATCAATTAAAATTTTTATTATCAATTTAACTGTTTGGCTGAAACATTACCTTTTTTTGAAAATTCATATTTTCAAGTCGATAAGTCGACTGCGTTGTAGGAAATTCGCTGTTTTAGGTTAAAAATGTAAATTTTGTAGAAAATTAAACTTTTAGTAAAAGATTTAATTATTTTGTCAAATTATTTTTCAGTAGAAAATTTAACTATTTGATTGAAACTTTGTGTAATTTGTTTAAAATTCCTTCTTTAGTGAAAAATGAATCTTCTTTGTTAAAAAATCGACTATTTATTTTAAAATTTGTGTATTTTATTGAGAGTGTCTTTTTAGTAAAAAAATTTATCATTTCATTTTCTTGGTTGAAAGTTCAGCTGTTTCATGAAAATCTCACTTCTTTGCTTGACAATTAAAAATTTTGAATGAATTTCTTTTGTCGCTTGATTTAAAAAGATTTTCTCGATTATAAGATCAACTGTTTGATTATTAATTAACCTTCTTTTAAAAAATTCATATTTTCAAATCGAAAATTTAACTGTTTATTGGAAAATTCGTCATTTTACCTTAAAAACTCAACAGTTTAGTCAAAAATTTCACTATTTGGTAGAAGATTCAATTATGTTTTGGAAAGTTCGTTTTTAAAAATTCAAAAATCATTTTTTGAAATGAAAATTTCATTATTCCAGTTTTTGTTGAAGCTTAAGCTTTTTTAGTTTTTAGGTTAAATTTTCACCTCATTGGTAGAAAATTAATTTTCTGTGTTAAAAATTCAAGTGATTGGTTAAAAAATCTATTTTGTTAGATATTCTTTCTTTTTGGGTGAAAATGTTTTATTCTTGGTTGAAAATCATTTATTTTTGTAGTAAAAAATTTATATTTCTGGTTGAAAATTCAATTATTTAGTTGAAACTTTTACAGTTTTGTACAAATCACGTTTTTTCGACAGGAGAACTCTAAAGTATGGATAAATATTTTTTCTTTTTTGATTAAGAAATCTTTTTTAGTTGAAAAATTAACTCTTTCAAAATTCGTTTATTTGAACTGAAAATTCATTCCTTTTCGTTTTGATTCCATATGTTTTGGCTAATAATGCAAGTTTGTTGTTCAAAAAGAATCTATTATATATTTTTTTCAATTATTTAAATATTTAACCTTATAATTGGCTAAGAATGTAACTTGATTTATTGAAAATTCGGCTCCTTGATTAAGAATTGAACTATTCCGTTGAAAGTTCATTTACTTTGTTAAAACTTTATATTTTAACTAGAAGAAGTTGAAAACTCTTTGTTTGTTGGTTGAAAATCAATTTTTTTGACTGAAAATTTAACCATTCCATTTTTTGTTAAAAACTGAAAACTCAATTATTTGGCTGAAAATTCATGTATCTTGTTAAAAATTTATTTTTGTTATGTTAGACAATTAATCGTGTTGGTTAAAACTTCATCGTTTTGGTTAGAAAATGCAACTATTTTGGTACAAAATTGAAATATTTGGTTCAAAATTAATATTTTTGGTTAAAAATTCAACTAACTTGCAGAAATTTCGTCATTTTGACATAAAATTCTAAATTATGGATGAATTTTTCTTTATTGGCTGAAAAATCTTCTTTAGTTGAAAATTCAACTATTGTCGACAATTTATCCATTGACAATGTAAGTTCTTGGTTGAAAATGAATCTTTTTCTACATTTTTTTAACTATTCCAATATTCATTCTTATAATTAGTTGAGAATTTTTCCTTATTGATTGAAAATTTAACTCCTTAGTTCAGAATCGAATTATTTACTTGAAGATTCATGTACTTTGTTACAAATTTATGTTTTTTGGTAAAAATTTGTCTCTTTTGTTTGAAATCCCTTTTTTTATTGGTTGAAAATTAATTTTTATAACTGCTAATTTAATTATTTCTTTTTTTTTGTAAAAAATTGATCTTTCGTAGTCGAAAACTCAGATATTTGGTTGAAAATTAATTTATTTTGTTACAAAATTCATCTTTTTAGTCTATTAAGAAAAAATAAATCTTCTTTATTTATATTTTATTTTTTTTGTAGAAATTCAACTAAGTTGTAGAGATATAATTTATTTTCATTTTATTTGGGCTTGAAAATCCATCTATTTGATTTAAAAAGTTGTCTCTTTTCGTTGAAATTTTCTCTTTTCTGGTTAACAATGCTAGTTTTTGGTTAGAAATAAATCTGTTTTTAATTTTTTCAACTATTTATATATTAACCCTTATAATCCTATCTTCATATTTCTTATTCTTGCGAAAGCTGAATAATAGATAGACAACATTTTTGCCACTCATTAGTGCACCACGGCAGCTTGGCCGTCAGATTAATCCGCTTATCCTATGATTGATTGAGCTCCAGTTCAACAAAGTCAGATCGATCTATCATCGATGTGCCAAATTGTTCGTGCTAATAAACATGAAAAAAATAAACATAAACATGAAGGTTTTATTGCAAAAGTAAAAAAGACGAATCAATCGAATAATTTAATTTGACCTATGAATTGTATTGTATTTTAATCCATTCATTTTTTAAGGATAATACTGCGATAAAATTATGGTGAGGATTTTCTGAATATCAATTTAACATAGCTATTTGCAAAGGGAGTATTTACGCAACTTATTATCGTATATGAATGGTGTTAAGTTAATATTCTGTGTAAATCGTGTTCCGCCTATCAGGTGCACTCCTAGATCGGAAATTCTGCGAGCTTTCCAGAACAGTTAAATAATATTTAATTAATTTTTAATCTGATTTTTGAACAAAAAAGTATGTATTCTTTTTATGTTTTTTTTAAATGTTATGGAATCTGATCAGATACATATATGTATTAAATGTTTTAAATTGTTTTTTATCTAAAGGCCAAAAATCAATCTTTTTATAACATTGAATTTTATTTCCAAATTCTACAAAATTGCTGGAATCCGAACCCTGATATTTCAGATTGCCGATCTGATGCGCATACCTACTAATTTACAAGCAGTTGTATTTTTAACAACAAAAAAAAAGAAATTTTAACTAAACGAGATTAATGTTTAACAAACAAAAAAATTCAACAAGAGTTTTATGTTCAACCAAGAGAGATTTTTTAGTCTTCAATGGAACAAATTTTTATCCAAAATTTGTAAATTTCAATACGAAAAGAATAGTTTTCTAACAAACACTTGAGTTTTAAACAAACAAGATGAATTTTCAATTAAGAAGATTGATTTTGTAATAAAAAATACGAATTCTCTACAAAATGCGTGAATTTTGAATTAAATTGTGGAATTTTCAACCCAAAAAAAATTAATTTTCTAGATAAAAATTGAATTTTCAAACCATCAGGATTCAATTGTTAACTAAAAATAAAATAGTTATTGTTTAATTAGAAAATTATATTTTAATTAATAAAAAATAATTTCTTTCAGAATAATTGAATTTTGTACCAAATCGCTGATATCTCAAGTAATAAAAGATCTCTACAAAACAGTTAGATTTTCAACCTTTAAAAATTATTTTTAAATCAAATTTTTGACTTTTTAACAAATATAATGTTTTTATACTAAAAAAAATACGAATTTTTAAGGAAATAGTTTAATCATGAACCAAGTCAGGTGTAGCCAAGAAAGATTTTTAGCCATTATTGAAAAAAATCTCATCCAAAATGTTTAGATTTCAAGTTAAAAAGATGAGCTTTTCCCTGAACATTCGAATTTTCTACAAAAAAAATTAATTTTCAATTAAGCAGATTAATCTTCTACTAAAAAGACGAATTCTCATGAAAACACATACATTTCAAATTAAATACATGAATTTCCATCCAACATGATTTATTTTCTACGAAAAAGAACGAATTTTTAACAAAGTATATTAATTTTTAAATAAATAGTTAAATTTTTAAACTATATAAGTTCAATTTTTATCCAAAAATATAGTAGTAATTATCATTAGAAAAATTATTTTGAAATAAAAAAAAATTCTACAAAATAGTAGGATTTACAACCAAAAATATAAATTTCCACCTAAAAATGAATTTTTAAGAAAGTAGTTTAACCTGTAAACAAAAATGTAATTTCCGAATAAAAATGAATTTTCAAGAGAATTCTTGAATACTTCGTTAAAATATATTAATTTTCAACCAAACAGCTGAATTTTTAATCAGAAAAAATTAGTTTCTACCAAAAAGCACAAGATTCCAACAAAAAACTTAAATCTTCAATTAAAACAAATTACATTTTAAACACACTGAAAGAAATTTTATAATAATACTTGATATTTTAATATTCATAATTCATACAGTCGATTACGATTTAGGGAAATTGTGTAAATATAAAAATTATTGTTAGCGTAATTACGAAACTTTACAATTAGAATATGAAAACCTCATATCTTTAGAATAAGAATTGGTATATTCAATAGCAAAGATTGATATTTTATCTATTAAAACGCAGAATAAGAAAAATTAATAATGACATATTCAAATAATATAAAAGCAATTATAGGAATTAGTAGATTGAGGTACAAAAGTTAATATAAATATTCTACAAATTAATATAGTCAAAAAGAAAGTAAAAGGTAATAAGAGAGATTTTTATTTTTTGTGATAGACGCTAACAAAAATTGTAATCTTCAGTTGAGGAAATTGCAAAACACTATATCAAAAAATCCGAAGGTGGCCTCACGATGTGAATCGGAGAACTTCGTGCTCCCCGCTAAACTGGTCAAGATTCATGTATGGACACGTGTTTTCCAGTGTTTTGTTTTTAAGGCAAGAGTGGTAATAATTGGCTAAAGTATACATTTTTTATGATACTCAACTTACAAAATATAAAAGTTATTAGTTGAAAATTTCAAGGATTTTAACACTCAGCTTTTGAGCATCAGATTACAAAGTATTACTAAAGATTCTAGAAGGTTTCAATATATTCTAAAGATTTAAAAATATTTAAAAGGATTTTTGAACGTTTTACAAAGAATTATCAACGTTTTACGAAGATTTTATGGATTTGAACGATTGAAAAGAGGCGTGTACATTAGGGTGGTCCAAAATCATACCTGTTGAACTTTTTTTTGGATTAGAGGACATGCCACCCCC
>NC_046663.1:47690974-47694749 GCF_010883055.1 Belonocnema kinseyi
CCCCCATTTTATGTGATTGCCGGAAAAAAAGTTCCCTCCAAGTTTTAGCCAAATCATTAAATTACTTTAAATTTTGATGCCACCCCCCTTGTGGAGCCCCAAAAATGCCCCAAAAAACTGAAATTAACATTTTTGCCAAAAATTTAAACATAAATGCTCTGTTTTTCCCTTTTTTGCCATAAATTATTTTTGTTTGTCAAGTGGAATGTTTTTAAGTATTTTTTAACTAATTAACAATGGTTTAAACAATTAATTTTTATATAAATAATTTTTTTTCTATCACTCATTGAAAGGTAGATTTTTTATGTTTGATTGAACAATTGGACATTTTTAGGATTAATAATCTTTGTTTTAAGCATTTAGTATTTGTTTAAGCAATTAATTATTTTATCATTGTAAATTTTTCTTAAAAATAGGTATAAATCTCTATTTAAAAAAAAATTAGTTAGCTTTTCTGCTTATTATTATATATCTGCGTCATTTAGATACTAGTACCTTATTTTGTAATAAATTCTTATTTGTTTAAACAAATTTTGTTCGTTTATACAATTCTTTTCAAAAATAATTTTGGATAATTCAGTTTTTTGCAATTAATCTGGTAATTTTTCATTTTTGAGGGTAAAATGTTGTGTTTTAATTTCCAATGACGTTCAAAAAATACTAAGATTTCTGATTCCTTTGAGAATACTAAGAGCTATTCTGCGGGATCAACATAAACAAAAAAAACCTACTTTGAGCTTTCATAGGACAAACGAGTGTGTCTACGGAGGTGATTTAAAGAAAAAAATTATAAAAGAATTTCAGAACGACAAAATTGAATGTAATTTTTATAGAATGAAGTCTTACTAAAAAAAAATAAACTTTTCATGACCAATGTAAAACATTTTATGAACAAAAAAATAGTTATTTAAAATATTTGCTTAACGTTTAAATATTTAACAATAAGCGATATACTTAATTCAATTGAGACAAACATCAGATTTTTAATCACAATTTCCAATAAAATGTTACATTAATATTTAGTAAATTTATGAAACAATACGATAATGGTTTAGACAAAAAATTTTGCTCTTTATAATGACAAATTACCACAATAATTGCAGAAAAACAGAAATTTCAAACATTTATTTTCGAAAAAAATTGTTTAAACAAACAAAATTTATTTAAACAAATAAGAATTTATTACAAAATAAGTTACTAGTATCTAAATGAAGTCGATATGTAATAATGAGCAGCAAAGCTAACTAAATTTTTTTTAAACTAGAGTTTTATACCTCTTTTTAAGAAAAAGTTACAATTAAATAATAATAAATTCTTTAAACGAATACTAAATGCTTGAAACAAATATCATTATTCCTAAAAATGATTAATTGCCCAATCAAACATAAAAAATCTACCTTTCAATAAGTAAGTAAAAAAAACTATTTAAACAAAAATAAATTGTTTAAACAATTGTTAATTAGTTGAAAAATACTTAAATCCATTCCACTTGACAAACAAAAATAATTTATTGCAAAAAAGGGAAAAACGGAGCATTTATGTGTAACTTTTTTGCAAAAATGTCAATTTCAGTATTTAGGGCTTTTTTGGGGCATTTTTGCGGCTCCACAAGGGGTGGGGGCATCAAAATTTAAAGTAATTTCTTGGAGGGAATTTTTTTTCCGACAAACTCAGAAAATGGGGAAGGGGGCATGTCCTCTATTCGAAAGTCGGTTGTTTGGACCTCCCTAGTGTACATCACTAGTTTAAAAATATTTCACGACAATTTTATAAGGCTTTTAAATATTTCTTAAGATATAAATGATTTCGAACAGTTTAAAAAGGGTACAGTACACCATATTTCAAAGATTGTAAAACATTTGGAAGATTTGAAAATATTTCACTAAGATTTCAAAGAATTCAATGATTTCAACGAATACAAATAATTCACAAATATTTCAAAAAATTTCACAAAAATTTCACAAAGATTTTGAACATTTCATAAAGATTGTAAGGAGTTCGAAGATTTGAAAATGGCGTTTACACCAGATTTCAAAATTTTCACAAAGATTTAGAACATTTCCAAAAATTGTAAAGCTTTCAAAAGATTTCAAATATTTCATGAATATTTCAAAGACGTTAAACAATCAAATCAGCTTTTAACAAATTTGAAAAGATTTTAAAGGTTTCAATTATCTCAAACTAACACAAAAGGTTTCACAAACAAATTTTAAACTAAGCATTCACAAATACGTCATAAAAATTTTACAAAGTTTTCAGGTACTTTAAAGATTGTAGAGATTTCAAACATTTTACAAAAATTGACATTGACTCCAAAAGAATTCACAGAAATTTCAAGATTTCACAAAGTTTTCAAGTACTTCAAGAGATTTCAACGAATTCACAAAGATTTCAAAAGGTTTCAAAGATTACATAAAGATTTCAAGGATTTCAAAGACGACTTGTGTTCGCAAAAAATGAGAAATTATTTTATTTATAGCTCTTTTTTCTTATAAATGGTTGGCCTCGTAAATGTACAATAATATACTTGATTTACAAAAAATTTGTATTAAGTTCAGGGCACCCAGAATTTTTGTCCTAGCACTGTTACATGCCTTACCAAGCCGAATGTGAGGCGGAAACGAAGTGATTTAAAAAAAATGAAAAACCTATCGATATTTTTGAATTTAATTCAATCCTAGTTTTGACCTTATTAAAACAGAATGTTTTCCTATTTTTACTTTTAATTTTGAATGTTTCAAAGTCGGGTTGTTAAACACCATGCCCCTTCTCACAGCGTGATTTGTGTGCGATGAGTGTGTCATATGTATATGTTTGCGTACTATGTATAGAAGTGTAAAGGTTAAGTTAGTTACATCAGCGAATGTGTATTCTACATTGTTATGTGTACAAATACTAGTAATTATAATGATAATGTGCATATTTATGTGCTATAATTGTGCAGTGTGATTTGATGGAGTTTCACGACGGGTTACGAACTTGTCGTTTTATTATTTTCGACTGTCACATTTTTTTCGGGTGACTCATAATTTTTAGTATAGTCTTCAGCAAATTTCAGAATCATCTCTTTCAAAATGTGAAAAAATTATTCCAATCTATCTTATAATTGACATTATGGTCTTGCTTCAATTTAATATAGTGAATTTTAAATATCACGTTTTCTTTTACAAGTTTTTTAAAACTTATATTAATTTTCAAAAGTAAATTTTTCATACATTTTTTTCTAAAAAAATACGAATTTTCAGCAAAATAGTTTAATTCTTCAACAAAAAAGATTTATTTTTAAAAAAATACTTAAATTTTCAACCAAGATGATTAATTTTCTTCTAAAAAGAATAATTTCTAATAAAATGCATAATATTTTAATTAAATAGTTGAATATTCATTTTAAAAATAATCATTTTCAATTAAAAATACAATACTTAATTGTCATTTGAAAAATTGTTCTTGAATTTGACAAAATTTTAATTTTTTAGCACAAAATATTAATTTTCAGCAAAAAGTTAAATATTAAACCTAAAAAGATAAATTGATTTTCAACCAAACAATACAGATTTCCAATGAAATAGTTTAGTTTTAAACCAAGAATATTAACTTTTGACTGAAAACATAAATTTTTAAGAAAATACATAAATTTTTAATAAATTAGTAGAATTTTCATCTAAAAAGGGACGCTTTACCAGGTGTATACATATGAAACCGGTATTGCCATCTAGCGGCCAGTAGGCACACTTGTAGGCACTGTCGGAACTTACCATTTGTGCTAATTGGCGTA
>NC_046663.1:47694849-47732804 GCF_010883055.1 Belonocnema kinseyi
GGGCGCATACTTTGAATAAAATATTTGTTATCATTCTCTTGAAATAAATGTGTTTTTTTCTTGAAAAAATACCGGTTTCATATGTATACACCTGGTACTAAAAAAGAATGTTTTAGCAAAGTAATTTAACTTACGTCCAAACAGTTGAATTTTCTACCAAAATGTATAATTTTCTACTAAAATGTATCATTTTCTACCAAATCGATGAATTTTCGATTTGAAAATACTGTTTTTTTTTTACAAAATAGTTGAATTTTCAACTCAAAAACTGTAATTAAAAAAAGAAAAGAAAATTTCAAACCAAAGCAGGTTAATTTTTAATCAGGCAGTTGCATTTTTAACCAAAGAAGATTAATTCTTCACCAGGAATTTAATATTAGACGTTTCAACTGCAAAGTTTGAACGTCCCACTGAAAATAGTTGGATTTTCTTATTGGGTTCTTTTCACTTATTCAGTTCACATTTAACTGGAGAAAAAGAAGAAAAGGAGAATAACTGGAAGACTATAAAATCTGCGATAAATAAATAGGAATTATGATTATTTCTAGAGCAAATAATAATATTTTCATTTAATATATATGATAAATTACAATTTATGCATTTGTTTAGTGTCTTTGACTCTTAATATACATAAAATGTATTTTGTTAATTCATTTTTCTATATTGATGCGATGTATTTTGATACGCTGATTTATAATTAACATGGCAATGCCAGAACGCGTAAATTTAGTTTTCTATAATTTAATAAAATTTTATTTACGTTTAACATACTTATTTTCCAATTATATATTTTTTAAATATTTGTGATGTTTTAAAGTGAGTATCTGAATTCAATTATTATATGGTCTTATTTTTCTATTAAAATTTAAATTTTATGGAATTATTTAAATTTTTAAAGGGTAATTAATAAATCAAATTTCTAGCAATGAAATTTTAAACTTTTTTAAATATAAAGTAAAAATTAGTTGAACGCTTCCATTAAAATAACTTTTAATGCTTTTTATGGTTTGAACTGTTGGAGTAATTATTAACTAATAATTTTTTCACAATATTAAATGGCATGAAGATTGTAGTTGATTATTTGCAATAATTTTTAGAATAAAAGTTAATTATATTTAAAATATGTCTATTCCGAATTTATAATTTTTTTAAATGTTCGTGATGTTCTGAAATGATCATCTGAATTCATTTTTCACAATTATATGCCCATATGTTTTATTTATTTTTTTATTCGTTTAAAGTGTTATTAAAAAATTCATTTTCAGAAATTAAGTTTAAAATTTAGAAAGAAATTTAAAGTAAAAATTATTCGAATGTTTTAATGCGAATAATTGTTTTTCATTGAATTAAGCAACACAAATTGATTATTTAATGTAAGGTTAACTAGTTGAATTTACAATTATACATATACATATTACAATTATATAATTTTTTAAATATTGGTCATGTTGTGAAATGAGTACAGTACCAGACAGAATTGTCAGGCTACTAAAAATTGGATGATAATAATAATATAATAACATTTAAACAACAATATGCCCATATTTATTCAAATAAAATCAAATAAAAATTTTAATAATTTTGATATGTATGGTAGTATAGTATTTGAGTACACACAGAAAAATGTTTCTTTTAAGCAAACTAATATTTTTTGGCCCTACTATATTAAAGATATGATTTTTTTGATGCAAATAAAATTGGTTTCAGACAAAGAACTACCTGTTTAATTTAAATAATATTTTGTTCAATTTAAAAAATTTTGATCGAACTAAAAATTTTTCTGAGTGACAAGTGCATGCGACAACATTGGATCAAGATGCACCAAGTCCTTGCGTTTTTAAATTGCACACAGCATTCTTGGTTTCTGGATTTCCATTTTATGGAAGAAGAGGGAGTAGGAGAGATGACACCGGTTCTATTCACTCACTTCGACTTGATTCTACGTTGTGTTAAGAAGGAATTTCAAAATTATGTTCGCACTAACACCAGTCATTTTACTTTTTGTAACATTTGGCTATACACTTTCTTTTGAATCAATCGTGAAATGCTGTGAAGATGGTCTAATTTTGAATGAATTTATGGTGTGCGAACCCACCCTGAATACAACAAATTCTTTGTCTGAGACGATCGTTGACGTTAATACCACTTGTTCAAGTAAGTCTCTAAAAAAATTTAGTAAGAATTTTTTTTCAATTTCTACATTTTCTATTGTTAAAAATAATTCAACTGGGTGAAATAACAGTATTTTCAGAGGTCACTTGCTTCTCATTTCTTTTGCGCATAACATGTTGAAGAACAAATAAAAAACAAGTGGCTTCTTGATCTGTCAGTAAATTTGTATTACATTCTACCGATTATTTGCTTCCTTGACACTTGAAATTTTTTTTTAATATTTGGACAAATAATAAAATATCTTTATATGTAAAGAAGTTTTTTATATTAAGGCTTTATAACCCCCCTAATTACAATCGAGATTAAAACTTGAAAATATGGTTGTTGTATTGAATTCTTTGTAGCAATTTTCCTTTTTTTTAAATAACAGTTGACAACTCAGATTTTCTTAGCGCACTTTTTGAAGCGTAAACTTTCTTTATACACTTAACCAAATTCTGTAAGAAATACGCTTTTAAGTTTCTCTTTTGCAACATCATGGACGCAATCTTTCTTTAAAACTGATCTAATCATCATGTTCAATTTTCTTGATAATGTTAATTAGATTTGATGATCTTTTAGAGTCGATAGTATAATTTTAAAATTTAGCATAGTCATTTAGCCTCAGGCCTAACAGTCATGTCAAATAAAAAAACGCATTAATTGCGCGACCTTTAAAAGACTAGAATATTTCTGTCATATAAATGTTTTCTGATAAAAAACGGTGCTAAACAATTTTTTAATTTCATACTTGAAACCTTTATTTCTAGCATCATTTTTATGTTAAGTCGTAATACTTCAGAATCTTGGTGTGGGTTAATGACAAATATTCATATAAATTTATGAAACAAATAAATACAAATAAGTACAGTTCAAAAACTAGGTCATGGTAACTTGAAAAAAATTTTTACCTTTCCCTTTTCTTTGCCGAAAACTGAAAAAAACATACAAACATCATTTTTTAACAGACTTCACAAACCAATGAGCCAGCTCTAAAAATAGGGAAAACATGGTGATTTTTCATGAAAACAGGGGAATGAATTCTTAAAAACTAAATTTATATATAGGACACCATAGTGAATGCAAAATGAAACGCTTCAAACTTTAAGTGACATTATTTTCAACCAATTTTCAACAAATTTTCAATCAACATTTTTTATCGAAAAGGTGAATTTTCAATATTAAAATAAAATTTTAATCCCAAAAGACGAATTTTCAACAAAGCAGCTCAATCTTTAAAGAAAAAGCCAATTTTTAGCAAAATATTTGCATTTAGAACCAAATAGTTGAATTTTCAATGAAGAATATTATAATGGATATTTTAACGATTTTTTTTTGATAATTCTAAATAACAAACAGGCGAATTGAACCAAAAAGATGTATTCCCAACAAGAAATGTAAAAGTTGATACTTCAACAAAGGAGATTTTCATTTTACATAAAAAAAATTTTCAGCAAAAAAAAGATGAAATTTCTACCAGAAGAGACTAATTTTTATACCAAAAGACGAATTTTCAACAAAAAAGTTTGAAGTTTCGACCAGGTAAGATTTTTCAGGTAAGAGAAAAAGAAAATTTCTACTATACGGTTCATTTTTCAAAAAATAGCTAAGTTTGCAGTTCAAAATATTAATTATCAACCGATAAAAACAACTTTTCAACCAAAAAAGATGAATTCTTAAGAAAAAATTACTAATTGAATTTTCAACTAATAAGTATTAACTTTTAGTTAAAAATTCTTTTACTACACCCTTCGCCCCTCCCTTTCCAAATTCTTCCTTTTCTACTCCCCTTCTCTTCGCTTCAACAGTGAAGACTCCCTTCCCCTACTTCTCTTTCTTGGCCCTTACTTCCCCTCCCCTACTCACCCTCATTTCGAATTATTTCGCTGACTTCCCTTTTCCACCATTTCCCTCATATACCCTACTTCCTCTTCCTTCATTGCCTCTTAGTTTCCCTAGTTCTCCTCCACTAATTTTCCTTCACTTCCGCTACTCACCTTATTTCCCCTAACTGCCTCCTATTCCACGCCTCGCATTTCACCTGACTTCCTCTTACGATTACCCCTAATTTCTGAAACTTTTATGTCTATCTTACTGCATCTAATATCCCTATTTCCTCTAACTCTCCCTGCTTCCATACTACCTCACTTTTCCTCCACTGCTCTCATAATTTTTCTGTGTTTACCTACTTCCCCTTCCTCACATTTCCTATCTTCTTAACTCCCCTATTTCCCTCACTCTCACTTTATCACCCACCCTAATTCATCCTTATTACTCTTCACTTTCCCTCACTTTCTATCCTTATTTCCCCTCACTTTCGCTACTACCCTCTCATTTCCCTTAACTCCCTCGTTTTTAAAACCTTTTATTTCCCCTTACTTCCTCCACTTCCGTCCCATCATTCCCCCTTACTTCCCTACTACCTCACCCCTTTTTCTTATCTTCTTTTTATTTTCTCTTATATTTCCTCACTCTCTCTCTCTCTCTCTCTTATTTCTTCTAATTCACCTCCCCTATTTTCCTCATTTTCCCTACTTCACCTCACCTAATTTCTCCTAATTCCTTCTTACTCCACCTCACTTGTCCTCCATATTTATCCTTAATTCCGCAACTACCCTCTCCATTTCCCTTAAATCCCTTATCTTTCAAACATTTTACTACACCATCCATCTCTTCCTATCTCTTCTTCTCACTTCCCTACCTTGATAAGGGGTAAGTTTCTTGAACAAAGGGGAAAAAGGAGATTTCTTTTTAAAATGGAGAAAGAGGAAAATGGGGAAGGAGTGTGAAGTCTGTAAAATAAAAACTCTATTTTTCATTTTTGAAAGAATTTCAAAAAATTGGTATTCACGTTTATATTCTCTAAGTATTTGATATCACATTTTGCGCTATCCCCTTGATTCTACGTTAGAAATCGTCACAAAACAGGTCTCGAACCCCTAACAGTGTGAATTAGTTTTATAATAGCCTCTAAATCAATTTAATTATATTAATCGACGACAAATTTAATCCTTGGTTTTCTTCCGAATCAAGATTACACGGTGATTTTTGTACATGTCTTTCTCTATTCCTGTCCCTAAGAAATGATTGATTGGACCAATTAAGAGTTTGAAGATTTGTCTTTGGCCTCCAGAAGAGAAATAATTTCCATGTTGTTTCTTTAAACACAGAAAAACGTAATAAATAAAACTTTAATTATGGCTGTTTATAGAATTTAGAATGTAGACGAACACTCTGAAAATACAAATAATCGGGACTTGCATTAGAGTCATGAGTCGTAGAAATGTCGAGTTAGAAAGCTTCCAAGTTTCAGTTTCGGCATTAATCGACGTGTCGCCGGATTTCAAGAGTGTTTAACCCCTTAGAGAAAACACGGGATTTCGCTTAGCTAAAGTCGTCACCTAGCTCATTTAACGTTCATCTTAATTCAGGAAACAATCCTATTGGGAGTAAAGGCTCAATTTTATCAATTTAAAAAATCTGCCTGCTTCGCTTGCAAGTTTGTGCACGCCTAGGGCGCACGTCTGTTGAATCTCGCGCTTCGCGCTCGGAAATTTATTCTTTGCATTTGGAATGCTTAAATAAAACTTTATCAGAAAGTTCTATTTTAGATCGCAGTATTTATATACCTCTTCATATTCTGAATTTTCTACTTAATTGAGTATAGCTAAAGATTAAGTTGCTCAAAGCTCTGTAAGCTTTGAGGTGCACATTTTCATCTTGACACTTGCGTTGCGCGCTCGATTTTTAACAGACATTTGCAAAAGTATATTCGCTGAACCAATTTAAAATAAGTAAAAAAATACAATAAGATTTTCGTTTTTACATTATATTTTGTGGGCAAAGCAAAATATCCTACAAGTCTTCTTATAGATTTTTTACGTATCTCGCGTCTTTTGGCGTAATATTGGAATGTTTAATTTTCTGCATATTACCTATGATACATAAGAACAAAATGACTAGTTCTATTGGAAAATAGTTCAAAGACTTTTTTTAGGGTTTCTCAAAGACTATAATTTCTCTTTGAGACTTTTTTTCGTATTTTGCGTCATTTGATTGAAAATCTGAATGTTGTAGTGTCTAATTTCGCACAATTCTAGTACTTTCTAAATTATAAATGATGACAATGTATTAAATGATTACAAATTTCTATCTCTTTTTTGGGTTAACAACTTTTTTTTATCAATTTGTTTTTGTACCTTTTGTTATTTTCTCATAAATTCTTTATTTTTATTTTTAATTACATTTTTATGATTAAAACCGAAACTAAGCTTCCCATGAAAAAATTATTCATTAAAAATTTGTAGATCTTTTTTGGGATCACAATTTTTGTTCATTCATCTTCTTTCGTGTTTCGCATATTTTGACGCTGTTTGGCTTAAAATTTGGTTGTCAATTGATTTAACAAATTTTTTAAATGCTATAACTCTGATAATTTTCTATTTTTCGAAAAAAAGTCATTGAGATAAATTGTTTATCTGTCTGCGTACAATGAAAACATGAATTTGAATAACAATTTTTTACATTCTAATCATCAAACTTTAGCACAATTTTTTTAGGTCCTAAAAGAAAGGAAAAGTTTCTTAACCAGTCATTTTGATATGAAAAAGAGTCAACAGAAGAAAAAAATTGATTTTTGAAAGCTCTACAAGATGATAATAACAACCTTTTAGACTTTCTTGAAAAATTAAACATTTAAATTTTGATTTCATGAAAAAAATTATGTAATTAAACTGTTTATGAGTAAAAGAGCTACAAATTTGTTGTGACTTTTTCCTAGGACGCGTAATTTTGGATTTTAATCATAAAAATTACATTAGAAATAAAAATATTTGTTATGATTTATTACATTCTCATAATTTATGATTCAAAAAGGATTAGATTTGTCCGAAACTTGAAAGGATTGTCGTTTCTTATTTCTTTTAAGGTAGTTTAGATAATATCACATTTACAAATGTATGTCAAAAATCGAACACGTTGCGCCAGTTTCACGTTGAGAATTCAAACATTCCGAATGCAAAAAATAAATATCCGAGTGTGAAATGTAAATATGTCCGAGAATGCCTCTTTTCCCCTTGTCTCGAAAAAGCTTCCCTTTTTCCACTTTTCTCTTTTTTTCTCTTAAATGCGATGATTTAATAGAAGCCAACAAGACAATCCAACTATTTTTCTTTCGAAGTTAATTATTTTCAATTTAAAATTCTACCACCATAAACCATGAAATGACTTGCCACAAAAGTGCTTATACTGTAAATTTTTTGCTGACTACACATCTGGATAGTTTATGGATTATTTAGCAATAAAAATTAAGATAATCGGCAGAGCCGTTTTAAAAAATAAAAAAAATAAGAAACATTATTCAGATGTTACATTTGATAAATTATATATTTTTTCACTTTCTCGATTCAACGTTCTAATGTAAAAGTAGGTTCAATAAGAAAGGTAACAATGACGATAAACAATATCCCAGTATAAATAATAAGCAGAACAAGTTACAATTGAAAATACAAACTGTTATATTCACAAGCAGCGCGAAAAAGCTTATTCTAGTAGTCGAGTGAGTTTTGGCAACTTTTTTTTCCTCCTAGATGGATTTAAAATCAAAATAGACCGATTCCAGTGCCTGCTGGCTAAAAAGACCTAGTCCCATCTGACTTTTTTCGCAAAATTGTTCAACATGAAAAAATACTGCGTGTATTTTAGGAGAAACATTAATTTTTAATTCCATGTTACTGTTTTGAAAAACTGATATACAACTTTTATAATATGCTTGGAAATTATTTCCAAAACATGCAATAACGACTTTCTTAAAGTCAGCAAAAGTTTTAGCCCATTCCAAATATTCATTTTTAAAATCTGTTAACATACCCGTGTACAACATATTCACCACGCTAAGCAAAAAGTGCAGTTGTAATGGTGAAATGAGCTCTAGAAATGTTTGATCGTGATCAATCGTAAATAACGGTGAAATTATGCAGTTGTTTTTACGTCGTGCAAAGTAAATGGATGATCAATGCCGTGTGTCATACTACCAACTATGATATTCGCTAACTTTAAATTTGTTGTTATTGTGCCCTCGAATGTATGAAGACATAATGCAGACGATAGTTGCGAAACATTTGTGTAATTCCCTTGAGAACACAGAGATAATGCTAATAAGAAAAACTTTTTAACCCGAGAATCCTTGAATCGCTTAGCAGCTATACCGGTCCTCATATACGCCGTACGTCTGGTTCCGTGATCGTTCTTCAAATGAGTTTGAGATTGAATAAAAAGGCAGATCATCATAAATCCACCTCCTCCATCTATACCTAATTTCAAATAATCTTCCGATATTTGCCGTTACTTTTTAACGTAATCGATAAAAAATCTGTACAATAAACGAAAGCTTTAGCGGCATCAGAAGATTTATTAACCTCAACAGAGTGAGATTTCTTGGCAAGTCTTAATTTTAATCTAGGTTCAATTGCAAGCTCGGAAAGCAGAAACGAGTGAGCGCTCGAGCAGTAGGTAGCAGTGGGGAAGGATGCCGCACAGAAAACGCGACGAAAGGTCGTTCTCTCTTTCGTCGCATTTTCTGCGCGTTATTCCCACTTCTGACTACTGCTCGAGCGCTCGCTCGGTTCTGCTTACCAAGCTTTTAATTAACTTTCTATTTTTCGAGCCACTCGCACATTTAAAGAAATTCCGATTATTCTAACAGTTGCTAAAATTCAAATTAATTTTTATTTTTCAGAAATAATTTGCAGTAAAGAATGGTCGCTTTAATGCATTGTCTAAGTTTTCTTTCCCTATCTTGATACAAAGAGGTTTGCCACCGAGTCCGTGGGTTAAACGTAAATCTGAAGCTTCTGCATTGTTATTCTAACTCATTTTATGTTTAATTATAGATGAAATTACTTGATCTTGTACCTCTGAAGGCATGCTAAATACGCACGTTGATAGATTTTCAGTACGAGAAAATGCATTGCACGTATGAGGAATTCCTTCTGGAATGATATAAAGATAGGAATTGCAACGTTTCTCAGTCATCGTCTTTGATTTTGATTGATCTAGCATGTACATATATACAGGATGTCCAAAAAGTCTAGAAACGCCTGAATACCTGTCCCGACAAAATATTATTCAAATAAGTCAAGGTCATTATTGAAATAACTTTCAAAGAGAAATCAAATGTTGACCTTAATTTTGACCTTAACCCTGAACTTCAAGGTCATTACAAAAATAAATTTGTATTTTTAAATGGTAACCCTTATTTTTGACATCATCTATCGAAAGAGCGGGAAATTTTACGTTTAAATGTGTACTCAGGTCATAGGTCAGGTGTGACTTTGCAGGTCTGCCGGAAGTAATTCTAACTTATGAAAGGACCGGCTTGGGTTCACAGGACGGCTTTGTATTTCCTCAGGTCAATGTCATTCTTGGAGTGATTTTCAACAAGAAATCCAATGGTGACCTTCAATTTGATCTTGAACTTGACCTTTGAGGTCATCTTAAGCTCAGCGTTGTGTTTTTAAGGAACCCCTATTTTGGCCATCGGCAATGAAAAGAGTTGGAAATTTCAAGTTTAATTACGTACTCAGGTAATGGGTCATAGGTGTTTGAATGACCTTCAGCAGACCTGCAAACTCACACCTGACCAATGACCTGAGCACATAATCAAACTTAAAATTTCCCGCTCTTTCGATTGCTGATATCGAAAATAGGGGTTCCTATTTAAAAAAAACAAAGTTGACCTTTAAATGGCCTTGAATGTCAAGTTCAAGGTCCAATTGAAGGTCACCATTTGATTTTTCGCACAAAGTTATTTCAAGAATTATCTTGACCCCTTTCAATAATATTTTATCTGGACAGTTATTTTGATGCTTCCAGACTTTTTACATACCCTGTATGTAAGTGTAATAATTGAAGACGAATCTTTTTATTTATTCTTAAAACTTATAAACCTACCAGAATCATTAATGCTAGTGAATTGAACATGTATCGTTCAAGTTTCGAGTTTCGAGTTTCGAGTTTCGTTTTAAGTAAGACTGCCAGGGGCTAAGGGTTAACAGGTTCTGTGATAATTTGCGAGTAAGGGTAGGGGGCGTCACACATGAAAAATAAAAATTTGAATAACAATCTTTTGAAATTCTTGAGAAAAAATGCAAATTAGTGATTTTATTTTACAAGTACAGCATATGAATACAGATTTCACACACTTTCCTCTATTCTTATTTAATGCAAATTTAACTGCTTGCTTGCAAGTTGAACTACTTTATTACAAATGCAATTTCTTAGTGTAAAATCCATCCCTTTGGTTGAAAATTTACCTATTTTGTTGAAAATTCATTTTTTTCGTATGGAAAATCAATCTTTTTAACTTCAAATTGCAATATTCAATTTTTTAAATAAACATTTGTAGTTTAAAATTTAACTATTTGGATGAAAATGGACGTTTTTGTTGAACATGTATTATACAAAATTCGCTTTTTAGCCTAAAAATTTAACTGTTCACTTGAGGATTTGTCTTGGGTTAAAACATCTATTACTTCCTTAGAAAATTCAAGTACATGGTTAAAAACAACTTTTTTCGTTAATAATTATATTTCTGGTTTAAAGTTCAACTTTTATATTTTTTGTTGAAAATAAAAACATTTTAACTAAAGATTCAACCAACTAGTTGAAAATTAAACTTCTTTATGAAATATTTTTTGGGTTAAATATTTATAATTTTATTTTAAAAATTGAACTTTTTTGTTGAAAATGTAAATTTCTTATTTGAAAATTCAACTTTTTAAAAAAATTCGTCTTTATAATTCAAAAATTTATCACTTTGAGTAGACCTTTTACCTTTCTTCTTTAAAAATGTAACTGCTTTATTCACGATTAAATTTGTTTTGGTTGACGATTCTTGTTTAAAATATCAAATATTACATTTCTTGTCAACAATTTACCTTTTTGCTTAATTTCGACTGTCTTTGGATAAAAATTGAAACTTTTAATAGGTTGAAATATTCATATTAATATACTTTTCGCGATGAACTATTCTTTTTCTTTAAAATTGAACTACTTAATTGAAAATTGAACTTATGTAGTAAAATTTTATTTTTTATAGATGACCCATAATTTCAGCAGAAATTCCAAATATTATGTGGAAAACTTAATTTTTATTTTTATAATTCAAAATTTTTCAAAGGTTAATTACTTTTTTGAAAATTTAATGTTTCTGCAGACAATTTGTTATTTCTGATAGAAAATTGGTCCGTTTGCATTGAAAATTAAACTATTTTCTGAAAAGTAATTTTAGTTTTAGTTTTGGTATTAGAAAATTGATTTTTTTAAAGAAAAGAATATGCGTTGATTCAACAAAATATTTAATTGATCCAAAAATTTATTTTTTAATAATCAATCAAATACATCTACCAAAATATTGAGTTAAAACAACCAAAAAATTTAGTTTTTTCAGCCAAATTGTTTCCTGAGTAAACATAAAATCTTCTCAAACTTCATAATATCGCAGAAAATACGAGTATAATTATCCTTGGGTCAAAATAATATCCACTTGATTTTTTTTCTCTGAGTGGACTTTCACAAATGACCATAGGAATGAACGAGAAGATGATGTAAAAGCGCATGCAAATCTCAAACTACTTCATAACTGTGGATGAAAAGTATTGATATGAAATTTTGTAATTGCAGAAAAAGAGGTTTCTTCAAGTGGAATGCAAACAATCCGATGCGCCGATGTTGGTCAAAATGGTACACTCCTCTTTCGAAATTGTTCATTTATCCATAAATCTCATCAGCAGCCTGGTCAATGTCAAAGTCTATTTACTCCTCTCAAATTTTGGGGAGTCTCAATAGTCGTATTTGCATCATTCGTTTACAGTATACCATACTCCGTAGTTGTAATTCTTTATTGTGTAATGCCGGATCTTCGTCGAAAATCGTTCGACAAGGGAGTAATGTTTTTCTGCTTTACGCAAGTGGGCATAGCTCTAATTTTGTGTACATTGGGATTACTTATACTCTGTCATACAGAAGTGCCCAAAATAGTCTACTCCTTAGTTGGTCTTACACTTATGTTTTTAACAATATCATCCGTATTATGGATGTCGATAATGTGCTTCGATGTTACATTGACAATTACTCGATTCCGATGGACACCTGCGAGCAGCAAAGATGATGAAACTCGAAAATTTCGTATTTATATCATCTGGGTTTATGGTGTGTCTTTCTTGTCTACATCAATTGTAGGTATTCTTGAATTGGTACCACTGATACCAAAGGACTGGAGTATCAAACCGAATTTTGAGAATTTTTATGATACAAATATAGCAGTAATTGCTTATGTTGGGGCGATACCATTTTTGATTTGTGTAGCGAACAGTGCTCTTTTTGTTTATACATCCTGGAGGATGTTCAAAATCCAAAAGTCGACAAGCATAGCCAAAGAAAATAGAAAAGATAATCAGAAGAAAAATTATATCATGTATTTAAAACTATATTTCTTGATGGATGCTCCCTGGATTTCTAGCGCACTTGGCGCTATTTATCCAGATCTCTGGATTTTAAAGTTAGTCAGAATGATACATCCAGTCTTGTTATTGCTAACAATATTACCTAGAAAAATGGTAGTAACGACCTTCAAGTGTAGTAGATCCGCAAAATCCTGAAAATTCTTAAATTTATTCATTCATCCATTAATTTGTAAGCTAGAATCTATGTACTTTTCTTACCTATTTTCATATTTTTTAATTTTACAGCTGTAATTTTAATGTATCAGAATATAAATTCTCAAATGAGAAAATTGCCAGTTTGTCTGTTATTTTTTATGTATAAAAAGAAGCGGCTTAATGACGAAAATAGACAATTGAATTTTTTAACAAACCCGAATGTTCAGCGAAAAAGAAGTGCCTCTTAAAAAAATTAATTTTCAACAAAGTACTTCAATTACCAACTAAGTATTCCATTGTTTCGGATCCCAGTGGAGCTAGAAAGTCATTTTTCATAACTTAAGACTAAAATCTATACTCATGAAATATTTACATTATACCAGTAGATAAAAAAGAATTAACATCAAATTTTAATTAAAATTAAAAAATTAAAATTAATTAAATGAAATAGTTCAATTTTTAACCAAGAAAGATGAATTTTCAACCAAAGAGTTAAATTTTCCAAAAGAAAGATAAAGTTTCAACAAAGAAGAATAATGTTTTACCAAAAAAGTCGAATTATCTACAAAATCCATGAATGTTAAAACAAATATTTAAATTTTAAACAAGAAAATATCAATTTTCAACTAGGAAATATCAGTTTTCGACTGGGAAACATCATTTTTGAATTAAAACTATTAATTTTCAAGTAAAAGTGGAGCAGCAACATTTTTAGTAACAAAAAAAAATTTCAACAAAAAAAACGAATTTTTCAAAAAAGAAATGTTTACACGTGCCTAAAAAGTGTGGCTAATTAAAAAAAAAAATTAGCACAAAAAGCCTCTTTTCCCACTCTATTTTTACCGAAGAAATCCGACTATTTGTACCGGAATTTCGGCCTTCAACGATATAGTTATATTTTTAATCATAGAAATGTATTTTCAATCAAAAACTGAATTTTTAACATACGAATTCAACCTAAAACATGATTTTCTAATCAACAAGATTAATATTCTAAAAATTTAATAGTTTAATATTGTTTCAGAGATATGAATCTTCATCCAACAAATTAGTCAAATCAGGCGCTTATACCGACCAAAAAAGTGTTTCTTAGCTGACTTAGCCAATTAAGACATTAATTAAGTGCTGCATATCTCCCCCTCCCATAATTTCAGTCCCTTACTTCCTCACCTTCTCTAATGGCACCTGACTAAACTAATAACCGTCCCTTTACCATCCTTTCTCAAATATCCATCACCCCACTTTTCCTACTATTCTTACTGCCTCCACTCCCTCTCCTAAGACTTCCCCTCACTTCGTTTTCATTCAATTCTCGCACTTTCTTACTACCTCTCCCTTTCCCATCACACCTTCCTTACTTCCCTTCAATTTTTTTACTTTCCCTTCTGTCAATTTCAAATCACTTCCCCTCCCTTAAATTTCCTATCTTTTCATCCTTTCACTGCACTTATTCCCACTTACGACTCCTCACTTCCCTGTGCACGTATCTTCGATTCCCCATACTTTTGGTTTCCCTGCCCTTTCCTTGCTTCCCATCACTTCCTTCCCCTACTTCTACTTATTTTAATTTGCCGATATTCTTTTTTATTCATTTCCCCTCCATAAATGTCACCTACATCGCCTCTCTTACTTCTCTTACTTTTCTTACGTCCTCTGCACTCTTCCCTTAATGTCCTCTACACCCTTTTATATACTCACGCCTACTTCCCTACTACCCATCACTTCCCCTATCATTTATAACCTCACTCTCCCTTCCACAAGTTTCCCTGACTTTTTCTCCCTTTATTTCTCTTACTCGCTCTCCATTACATACCCTCAATTCTTTTCCTCTCTTGACTTGCCCTACTTCGCTACTTTACACTTCGTTTACTTCTCCTCCCCATACTATCATCGCGTTCCCTCTACTGCAGGGTCATCTTTCGAAAAATTGTCAAATTAAGTTAAAATTTATCATCGGAAAACGTACTGAACGGTAAGTAAGATCATAAGGTTACTTTAAATGATCCTCCTTCCCCTGCTACTAACCGTAGTTGCTGGCTCGATCTACCAGTCACCATTAAATTAGTAATGTAGTTTATGGACGTTCTCTTATTACGCTTAAAGATTGTTTGTTTAAATCTACCAGATACTTTTTTTATCTAGGGCCATATCAATATTCGATTTAAACGAAAAATTTGATTCGAAAACAAAATGGTCTAACTTAAGCAAATCGTTTTTGAATTAAACCATTTCTACCTATGATATAGAATCAAAAAAGTTATTGATTCAAATAAAAGTTATTTAACTCAAACACAGCCATTTTTAATCCAAACAAATTTTATTTGAATCAAATCAATTTTAGCTTTTATATAGGATCAACCATATATTTGTTTGATTCAAATAAAGCTTATTTGAATTAAACACACCATTTTTTTTTAAACAAATTTTATTTGATTCAATCAAAATTTATTTCATTCAAATACACCGTTGTTTAATTCAAATTTTGTTTGAATGCAACAAATTCTAGCTTTGATGTAGGGTCAATCCAATATTTAACTAATTGAAGCTAATTTTTAATTCAAGCAAAACTTATTTGATCTAAACACGCAATTGTTAAATTAAACCGAATTTCATTTGAACTAAACAAAACTTATTTGATGCAAACACACCATTCCTTAATTCAACTACACTTTATGTGAATCAAAAAAATTCTAGCTTTCATGTAGGGTCAACCAAATATTTTATTGATGAAAGCCAATACTGTTTCGATGTAAACAAAACTTATTTCATTGAAAGACACTACTGTTTGATTCAAATAAATTTTATGTGAATCAAACAAATTATAGATTGGGATATAAGAGAAAACAAATGTGTCGTTAAGTAAAACGAAACTGATTTAATTTTCCATTGCACACTTCTCAATTTCGTTTATTTAATTAACAAAGTTCATATTTTATATGCATTCGTTTTCGCCAAAAATTAAAACGTACCCTTACCCCATTTTTTTTTAAAGTAAACATTCTTATGCGACGAGAGTAAATTAAAAAAAAAACGACCGGGCGTACGAACGCAAGTCTCTGTCTCTCTCTTACGAGTATACTATCAATAACTTCTTTCTGTAATCGCATCTCCCTTTTGGCGGCGATACGCCCTTATTCTAAAACTCCTCTTCGATATCCCCAATATTGCCAGACTAAGCAAAGACGTATACCCCCCCCCCCCACTCTTTCTCTTTTTCTCTGCACTCTCTAACTATGTTATATCCCTACTACTCCACCACTTTGCAAATGCCCGTGTGGAAAAATGTCTGGGCAGTCTGGTTACAGGTCTGGCCCAGGTCTGGATTGATCTAGACTGTCTAATCTGGAAGAACTAATCTGGATCAGGTCTGATGCCAGTCTGGCTCAGGTTTGACTTTATCTAGACCGTCTAGTCTGGAAGGTCTGTTCTGGACCAGGCTTGGCACTGGTCAGCTAGCAAAGAACGAAAAATAATCATAAGTTTCATCAGCAAATTTTTTTGACATACTTCACAAATATTACAGGGTGTCTGAGATGATGGAAAATTAGAAATTCAAAGTATAAAAACGAGGCTTTTTTCTATCACCTTGACAGTCTGGCCTGGTCCAGGTCTGGCGCTGATCAGCGAGCCAATAGAAATAAGAAAATAAGAAATTCAAACTATGAAAACAAGAGTTTCTTTCTTATCATCTTGAGAATCTGGTCTGGTCCAGGTCTGGCGCTGATCAGCGAGCTTCTGACATTCTGACAGTGCTTGGCTCCGACCTTTCGGAAACAGTGCTAGTTTTTGTCGATCAAGTGTATATATTTTTCTAGAAAATTATGTTATGCTTTTTGAGCGTATCCTCAAAGCATATCCTCTAAACATGGACGATATGATTCTTAGCGATAAAACATTAATCGATCAGCCATTGACTAGTGGCTGACGATTCAATAACATGCGGCTGACCAGCCTATTACTAGCGGCTGTCCAGCTCATAACTAGTGGCTGACCAGCCCATGTCTAGCGGCTGGCCAGACAGTCTGGCCTGGGGCTGGCCAGAAAAAACTTTACACTTTCTGGGCTAGGCCAGGGCCAGAACATTTTTCCACACGGGTGCAAGCTGCTTTGATTCATGCGCGACCTCGACGCATTAGTGTACTTTATATGACGCTGAGCACACATACAGTTTCATTTCTGTCTAGTGGCCCCACTGCCACATACATTTCTTCCGTAAGGGCAATATTTGTGTATGTCTTCATATTTTCTTTTAAATAAAAAAAATACAAGTTTCAGATTTAAAAACGTAATCAGAGAGTAAAGAAGGCCGAGGTTAATTTTAAAAGGAATCTGCCTTTTATCTTATCTATTTTAATTTCTTTATTTGTACAATTTGTACGGGTGTTCGCAAAAAAGTTACTCTAAGGTATAAAACAAGAGTGTACATAATAACATAAATTATATGATAATTGAATTAATATGAGATAACGACTAGAATTATAAATGCTAGTGAAAACACAGGAATATTTTAAAGAATATTCATTAGTTACACTCGTATTGAGATTATTCTCAAGTGGGTTTGCTTTATTTAATATATGTGAGGATTATGATTAATATTATGTGCTTCATCTTATCGGTTTTCCTTAATCCTATTGGTGAATATAATTATAATAATATCTACACTGAAAATCCCATTTAAGTCATTTTTAGAGTTTCTGTCCTCCAGATTTAGTGACTGAAGGACCGTGAAACCAAAACAGAAGTGGCGCTCAATCAAGAGTGATCAGGTTGCATCATGGATCCAATTCCAACAAAAATAATTTATGCGGCCATGTCTGTTGACGTTCGGAGCGACCGATGTTGTGTTCGATTTAAGTGGAGGCCATTTAGGACCAAAAATGAAACCGCACTTAAATGGGATTTCCAGTTTATAGTTTAAAGTCCATTTTCCATTGCATTGTATTTGTGTGTTAATTTATTCGATTTAAACAAAATTTATTTGAACCGAACACACAATCACTTAATGAAGAAAATATATTTTTTTAATTAAAAAAAAAACTTATTTGAATTAAACAAGCACAATTGTTTAATTAAATCTGATTTTATTTGAATAGAATAAATTTCATCTTTGTTTGAGGCCAACCTAATATTTTAGTGGTTGAAAAACATTTTACTTTTAATAAAAAAACAATATTTTTAAGTGTTCCTACTAAAAAATTCTTCCATTCTTTCCGAATATAATGATGTGTGGATATTACCGTGATGGAATGTAAAAGGGACAAGGTTTGAGTCTAATCTGAAGTGGGACTATGTTATTTCCTGGTAGGTAATGGTCATCTAACCATGTTACATACAAATGTAAATACATACATTGTGGAAACAATTTAGTGTCATTAGACACTTCATGAAATTCCTAGACAGTTTCTGAAATGCTTACGGATAGTATAATAATCTACAGTTACAGAAATAGATGAGAGTTTCAATATCTGTTTAACTATTGTGTCATTTCTAACTATAATTTTCAGTAGCTTTTTATTGGTTCAGTAGTACTGCAGTTAATATTAGTTAGGTAGAATTTTTATCATTTAAAAAATATAAATTTTGTTTAAAAATTAAGAAGCATTTTTAGGAGCAAGCGTAATAAAGCTCAATGAATTGCGCAATTGGTTTATTTATATTTTAAAGAAAAGTTCACTACGTATGGACAAATATATAAACAAAATATTGCAATTTTGCAATTCGATTTATATTTAATAAAAAAATTTTGCGACTAAACATGATTTTTTATTAAAACTAGAGCATTCTTATTTTTTCCAATTTTATTGCAATTTTGGACAATAATGATAAGAAGGATATTTTAAAATAAATTAAAGTTTTATATTGTTAGGGACATTTATATTTCACAAAATCGTTTTGCTTCCTTCCTAAGAATGCGCTCATAATTTTAAATAAAAATAAGTATTTTAAAACCATTTAAAGCCTAGAATTCAGTAGTGAACAGTTGAAATTATATTCATTGAACTTTATAAGGTTTAAATTTAGTATGAATAATAATTATTTGTAAGTTCTAGGGTAATCGAAGAAAAATATATTCGTCCGTGTGTGAATAAAATATTGTACATATTTCATTTGTAATTCATAATTTTGCATACCCTTTTACCTTTCCGATTCTTTCTAAAAATAAATGCATTTTCAGGATATTCATACATTTTTTTAAATCGAAAAATGAAATCTTATCATGTCTACGAAAAAAAAGATGTTTCACCCTGAATAATATTCTTAAAAGTTTATTTAAATTTTGTGAAATTAATTGAAACTGATTTTTAAAATATTGTAGGGAATTATACATATTTTAAATTTTTACGACTATTTTTTAACATAGTTTGACCTTTCATTGCAATTAAGCAGGGTAGCCAAGAATGAATTAAATTGGTGGCCAGAAAAATATTAAATTGAAACAAAAGTATGAATTTGAAACCAACCAGTTGTATTTTTACCAAAAAATATAAATTGTTAACAAAAAAAAAATGAATTTTCAAATGATAAAATCCAACTTTTAAAAGAAATTAAAAGAAATTTTTAATTGATAAAGAAACAAGTTCATCCCAGATGTTAAATATTTTTTAAGCAAATAATTGAATTTTTAACTAAATAGATCAATTTTCAGTTTGAAATATTTGAAGTAAATCAAAGAACAAAAAACAATGTTTAATTTTCAACCGAAAAAAATGAATTTACTACAAAAAAATTTAATTGGTAATATTTTGAACTAAAAAGGACTTCAATTTTGAATCGAAAACAGTTGAATTCAATCAGAAAAGAGGAATTATGAACAAAATACTTGAATTATGAATTGAAAGAAATTCATTTACCATCAAGACGATTAATTTTCTACCGAAAAAGAATCATTTTAACAAAATATACAAATTTTTAAGCAAATAATAATTGAATTTCCAAACCGAAAACGTGAATTTTCATTTAAAGAAGTTAATTTGATATTAAAGCAGATAAATTTTTAACCAGACTTAATATTTTAATAACGTAATAACCTTTAATTTTCAACTAAAAAATTTATTTTTCAACAAAAAGACGAATTTTCAACCAAATACTAAACCAAGAGGATTAATTTTCTACCAAAAAACAAGAGATCAAACAAAATGTACTTTTTAATCAAACAGTGCAATTTTAGGCTAAAAAAAATTATGTTCTGCCAAAAAGACAAAGTACAACAATTCTCAATCAAATGGGTAATATCAAAGCCAATAGGATTAACTTTCTACTACATTTCCAGTTAAAAATATCAGATATAAACCAGAAAAATAAAACTAACTTCACTTAAAAATATAAATTATGAACAAAAACAGATTAATTTTGAATCAGACAGATGCATTTTTTACAAAAAAAAAAATATATTTTCTACTAAAACGAGAAAATATACAAATTTTCAATCAAATATTTGAATTACAAATCAAGAGAATAAATTTTGCTACCAAAAAAGAATAATTTTATAAAAGAGTTATGTTTTCTACCAGAAAGGATGAGTTTTTAAGAAGATTGCGAAATTTCTACAAAATTGTTTAATTTTGAACGAGTAACTAAAATTTTTAACCTGAAATGATGAATTCTTAACCAAAAATTTAATATTGGACGATTAAGCAGAAGAGAATCGCATTTAAATGGATATTCACGAAAAAGAAGGTTGCGAAGTTCGCGATAAATCCACGTATATTTTTTCAATTTAAAGATTTCAGAGTAATAGTTGAACAAATAATAAAGTTCATTTTTAATACTTTAAAAATATTAGTTTAGAAAACTGGAAATCATGCTTAGAAAATAAAGTTAACTTTCCATCGCACACTTCTCAATTTTCGATTATTTAATTAATAGAGTTTATATTTTCGGTATATGAATTCGTTCCCGTCAAAAATGAAAACATACACCTACTCTCTCTCTCTCTCTCTCTCTCTCTCTCTATCCCTCTTACAAGTATACTATCTATACCTTCTCTCTGTAATCGCGTTTCCCTTTTGTATGGCGATTCGCACATGTACTAAAGACTTCTCTTTAGTATCCCCACTACTGCCAGTCTAATCAAAACCTGTTTATGCCCCCCCCCCTCTTTCACGTTCTCTCTAAACTCTATTACTATATGTATAGGTATATGTTTCAATACTTAATTGAAAAAACGGGCAAGAATACAATTTTTAAAATTTAAAATCGTAAACAGGGAATAAAAAAGGCCGAGGCTAATCTTAAGAGGAGTCTGTTGTTATCTTATTAATCCTGAATTCCTGACTCCTTTATTTGGACAGTTTGTACGTGCATGCGCATAAAAGTAACTCTAAAGTGTAAAACAGGAGTGTTCAGTTAATTATTACATTTATTTTATTGAATAATAAAATCTAATAATGATATAAATTATATAATAATTATATAATTATGAGATAACGATTTGTATTATTAATTCTAGTAGGAACACTGAAATATTTAAAAGAATATTCATTAGTGACACTTGTATTGAGATTATTCTTAAGTGGGGTTTCTTTATTTTATAAAAGTGAAGGTTATGATTGATATCTTCTTTTTCATCTATGTGATTTTCCCTAATTCTATTGGTAATTATACAAATATCTACAATGGAAATCCCATTTAAGTCGTGCGAGTGAACCTTGTGTTCGATTTTATTCAAGCCTATTTAGGACTAGAACTGAAACGATACTTGAATGAGGTTTCCAGTGTTCAGTTTCAAGTGCATGTTTAATTGCTTTATATTTATGTCTTAATTAAATTCCTTCAAATGATAAAAACTCTTTTTCCCAACACACCAATTTGGTGGGGGTGGCAGAGGAGGGGCAGTGAAATGAACGTTGTGAACTTAGATAACGTACGTATATTTTGGTAGAAAAGTTCACTTCTATATTTTTGGTTCGTAATTTATCTTTTTTTATTCAAAATTCTAATATTTGGTTGAAAATTTAACTATTGCAAATCAAACTAATTTGTTAAAAATTCTTGTTTTGTAGTAATAAGTAATTATTTTCAACTATCAATGTAGCTATTCCTTTTGGGTTAGAATATTGTTTTTTTTCTAGTTGATAATTCAGCAACTCTTTTTTATTTCAAATAAAAATATTATTTTACTTTTTCTATTGTAGAATCATTTCATTTAAAATAGTTTTTTATAGAAAATTTAACTATCTTGTAAAATGTTCGTCTTTTTGGATAGACCCTTCATCAGTTTGGTAAAAAATCCAACAATTCACTTAAAAATGAACTTTTTTGTTGAAAATTCAACTATTTAGTCAAAAAGTACAATATTTTCATGGAAATTTAACTATTTAGTAATAAATTAACTTTTTTGTCAAAAATCATATTTTTGGTTTGAAATTTAACTACATACTTGAAAGTTGAACTACTTGGTTAAAAGTTCATTAGCTTTTAAGAATTACCTTTTTCATTTGTAGAAAATGTTTTTTTCATTAGCAGTCAATTTTTTTATCTAAAAATTTTACCTATCTCAAAAAAATTATCCTTTTCAAGTTGTAAATTCAATAATTGGGTAGAAAATTCATCCATTTTGATGATACTTCGTCTTATTTAATAGAAAATTAGTCTCTTTTGTATGAAAATTCATCTTTTTGGTTTAGTATTCAACTATTTGGTTAAAAATGTGCCCTTTTTACTTACATTTTTAATTCCAAAAATACAATTTTTTAGTTTGAAATTTAACTATTTGATTCAAGATTCATCTTTCTTGATTCAAAACTCATCTATTTAATTAAGGATTGAACTATTTTTTTAAATACGCTTTGTTCAAATGATTGAAAATTTATCTTTTGGGAGCAACTTTATCTTTTATAGTGAAAATATTATCTGTATCAGTTGAAAAACCAACTTTCTTGGTTAAAAATGAATTTTTTGCTGAAAATTTAATTCTTTTCGGAAAACTTCGTCCTTTTGCGTTTACGTTGCTTTTCGTTGCCAAAGTTGGTAAGATGAAATTTCTATCAAAAATGATGAGTTTTCAAATCAAAAGATAACTCTTTAACAAGCATTGAATTTTTAACAAAATACATTTATTTTTAACCAAAAATGGAATAGGCACATTTTATGTTAAAGACATTCATTTTTGAAAAAATTAAAAAAAGCAATTAAATTTTTTAATTTTCAAATGAAAAAATAAATTTTCAACTAAAAAATTGCTTGAACCAGACAGTTGAAGTTTTAACCATAAGAGATTAAATGTCTACAAAAAGACATGAATTTGCAAACCAAAAAAGAACAAAAAATTTAATTATATTAAATTTTTTTAACCAAAAGATAAATTTTCACCAAAAGACGAATTTTTAACCAAAAACGATCATTTTTTAACAGAATTATTTTATTTTCCACCAAATATGAAAATCTTGAACCAAACAACGAAATTTGTTTCATGATTTGTTTCAAGGCCCCTTCAACAAAAATGCTACCTCGTAAAATTTCCCTTTTTTCGGGGGTTACCAGTAATTGGCCTTATTGCTAAACCGGGATTAGCGAAAAGTAAGCAGACAGGGCCATCTTAGCCGTCTGTAATTGGAATGCATAATATTGCGCTATCACGGCATGTGAGTAGCCTCGCGCTGCGCCTTTCTGCTACGCTACTAGTGTTTTTCAAGCAAAAATCGCAACCCTCTCCTGTCCCACGCGCTGAGAAACTGCAGGGGCCAGCAGTTCTAGGAATTACTACACCGCGAGCAGCTAAACCGAGAGGCGGATGTAGTTCATATTGAGCGATACGAATATGGAAAACACATAAATTTTTATTCAGTTTTGAAATTTATGAAAAGAGCGACCACAACTAAAATCCGAACTGATTTTGTAAGAAAATGAACCATAACAAAATTAAATTTCTAGTTTTTTGTTTGTTTACAGGAACATCCTAGGAAACCGAAATGGTTGCAACTAACATGAAAGCGATTGGCGACCTCTTCTGTGACTTATTTTTATTTTATTTGTCTAATTGATCATTTTCTCTGAAATAAGAATTTATGTAATTAACTTAACAGTTAAAACCGTAATTAATTTTTTACTTATACTTTCATTTTGCAGAATCAACTTGGCCACGTCAAAATCACCCTATTCATCCTATTCTGCAGCTTGATGTTCATCATTACGAGAGTTTACTGATTCCAGGTTCAACTAATCTGTTGCCACAAGGCACTCTTCTTGTAGGAGTTGATAATGATTACATTATTGGAGTCCGCGTAATGGGATATTTGTGTCCATTAATGGCTCCTAGAGCGGATCTTAATAATAACTATGGGAGAGTCAAAATTCGCATCAGTGACAACGCGATTGAACCAATATTAGGAACGGATCCTCTAAATAATCGGTTTCACTCAGGCATCCCGTTAGGGAATTGTCGCCCTGCCGAAGCACATTACTGACGGTTACATGGGCCCATTTTTTAATAAAAAAAAGGAATATTTTTTTCAAATGTAATCACCTGCAGGCTTTTTGGACGCATCGATGTGAAGAATAATGTGATGTAAGAAACTAAGAAGGAAGAGAGTCTAGTCCTAGTTCATCTTTAAAAATTTTTTTTAATATTTAAATTTGTTCAGTTATTCAGCAGTTCATAATTGTCAGTGAGAGATATCACATCATGAACTGCACTAATACACTTTAATTTGTAATTTTGTGTCTATATTTGTAATGATCATTGTTTACGGGATTAAATAAAATGAATGCAGAATAAAATGGTAACAAGATGTTTAAGAGGACACGCATAATTATGGTTTATATTATATTTTCATGATAAATTACGAAGAAAAATAAAAAAGGCGAACAAGATTTTTGCAAAAAATATTTCTTTACTTTTCAAAACCTGCCTGACACTTTTTATTAATTTTCGCGTGAAACATAATTAGCGTATGACCTTAGGTACATTTTTATTGAATTAAACTCTCGCCTGCCTGGAAAAAATTATTTGTGACCTCAAGGAATTTAAATGAATCAAATTTAATCAAATTTTAAAATATTTTCAAAAATTTCCAGAGATATTGAAGGATTTACACAGTTTTTTAGGGATTTAAAAAAAATTATGAATGATTTCCATGGATTACAAAGGATTTACAAGGATCTCGAAGGATTTTAACCATTAAAGGGCACACCACGGATTTTAAAGACTTCAAATTATTTTAAACTAATATTTCGAAGTATTTCACAGAATTTTGAAGATTTCAACCACTGTTCGGAAATTTTAAAGGATTTCTACGGACTATAAGAACTTTTTATGGGATTTTTAAGCTCTCAAGAGATTTGAAGGATTTCGAAAGATTTCACGGAATCTCAAAGAATTTGGATGATTTGAATTTTTTAAAGGATTGTAAGGAATAGGTTAACTCCTGAACTTTATATTCATTGGATATATACTTTATGAAAAATATTAAATAATAAAAAAGTTATAAAACAAGTAGTGATATATGTATATAACAGTATCAAAATGAATGTCAACGACCAAAACAGGTTTCAATTAGCATATTAAAAAATAAAAAAATAAAAGAGAGAGAACTTATGTAAGAAATGATGTAGCCCCCCCCCCCCAAGTAAGGGTTATTAGTAATGATTTAATTAGTTAAATTTTTCCTCATTCAGATTCAGAGAAAATCATATTAATAGAATAGGGATTTTAAGATTTTGTGATAATTTTTGCTTCCTCATAGAGTTCTAAAAAATTGTAGATACATGATAGGTTTCAGGTTGAGAGGACTTTTACTTGTGTCAGAAAGAATCTTTTTGCAACAACTATTAACCATTCACGAAAAACTTCATCTGATCTTGCAGATATTATTTTTCTGTTTGTATAAAAGAGATCTCCAATTGACTCAAAACAAAACAGGAAAGGGAATGCTGCTTTTCTTTCAAGACGGCTCTTTCTCTGAATGCCATGCACCCGTCAGTAATGTACCTCGGCAGGACGACAATTCTTTAACGGGAATTCCGTATGAAACCGTTGATTCAGAGGATCCATTCCTAATATTGGTTCAATCGCGTTGCCATTGATACGAATTTTGACTCTTCCATAGTTATTATTAAGATCCGTTCTAGGAGCCATTAATGGGCACATGTGTCCCATTATGATAACACCAATTATGTAATCACCATCAACTGCTACAAGACAATATACTTCTTGTAGCTGAAAAATTAAACCTGGATTCATTAAACTATCGTAATGATGAACATCAAGTTGAAAGACAGGATGAATGACGCCATTTTTACGTGGCGTAAATAATTCTGCAAAAAAAGTATAAGTATGAAATTAATTACGGCTTTTACTGTTTCTGATATTTATTAAAAATAGATCCCAAAAATTAGATAAAAAAGAAATTTCAAAGAATAGAATCAGCCCCCCATTTTTAAGAAAGTCAATTTTTTCTTTAATATTTTTGTAGCTCCAAAAGAGTTCTAGAGTTCTGCAATAGAATAATTTCGAAAAACTTGAAAAAATGAAAGTTACAAAATTGTGAAAATCTGTGTATTTGCCCCCTGAATAGTTCTGCAAAAACGTCTCGGTACATTTTTCGACAATCTCAAAATCCAGAAACATACATCACTCTAAAGATACCCACAAATTTAGAACTTCAAAATTTTGAGAGTTCCAACATTTCTGATTAGAGTTCTGGTAGCCCCCAGAATAGTTCTACAAAAACGTCTGGTAACATTTTTCGATAAACTCAGAATTAAAAAGACTACACTACTTTAAACATTCAGAGAGCTACCAGAACTGAGAACTCTGATCTGAACTTCAGTAATTCTCAAAATTTTGAATTAAAAAATTTTTGGGTATGTGTAAATTGCTGTAGATTTTTACATTTTAAGTTTGTCGCAACTTTTATTAAACTTTTTTTATAGGAAAACTCTTTAAAATCTCAGAATTTGGGGGTCCATTTTTTTAAATTTGTTGTCGTGTCTAATTTTTGGGAACTATTTTCAAAAAGTATCAGCAACTCTACAAATATGCTATATCTACCTAGAACTCTAAAAAAGTTCATATTTCGAAAAGTGCGGGGGAACGTGAAGATAGCATCCAATTTTGAAAAAGACATTTTTCAAGTATTTATACCCCGGAACTGTTTCTAAAAGTTGTCAGGGACTGTAGAACTATTTATAAGCATGTCAGAATTTTAAAAAGAAATTCGAAGTTTTGAAAGTAGGGGGCCAGGTTCACACGCATTAAGTATAATTGAAAATCATAGTATTTATTGAAAAAAATGCGATGGAAACATCGGAGAAAGAAAATAAAAATTGATTCCAGAAGAGGTTGATAAGCGTCCTTCAGTTTCATACATATGTTAGTCTCTTTATGCGTTTACCTGATAGTAGAGTCAAATTAGCATTTCTTGTAGAAAAAATTATAAGAAATAATTTTTTAGCATGCAGCATAACGACCAACAGTTTATATAATAGCGATATAGGGTCTTCAATTTAAAAAAATGAACCTTATATAATTAATAGACGTTTCCTTAGATCATGGACCTAAACATTTTGGCAAAGAAATATCGTTATATATTTTGTTTCAACAAATGATAATAATCGCATTCGGGACCGCTTAAGAATATTTGCTTTGTCCATAGCTGCTGTATATTTCAACAATAAAATAGAAAGGTTTATGTTTGAGGTTCAATCTTTTATCCAAATTTCTTTATTTTGAAAGTTTTCCTTGAAAATTTTGACTCTAAAAGTTGTTCACACACATTTTTACTCAATTTAATACAGAATCGATCTTAAAGAAACAAAAACATTAATCTGACTTGATTAATCTAAATATTAATCTGAACGAATTCTAATAGGTAATAAATACACTATGAAATTAGAAATAAAATTTAAATTATAGATATTATTATATTTACCAAATGAATTAGGGAGAGCTATTACCATCAAATACAGAATACCTATCATGGTCCTCACTTTTTTGAAATAAAGGAAAACTTCATCAAAATCTTTCAGTTAATGATGTTATCTTTATTATCCTTTTATATACTTGGTCTTTGATAACTGGTTTTCTTTAACACTGAAGTCGTAAAATTTCTTCAGATCGTGGTCGAAACTAGAAAAATACTCTTAAAGAGAATTTATTTTGATTTTCAAGAAATATCTGACAAAATAGAGAAAATTGGAAAGGGATGGAGGTGGGCTGCCGGAAAGGAAGTGAGGTTTTGTTTTCACTAACTTGTACCCTTTTTCCTCTTTCTTCCCTTCAGTAAAAATAGTTGGGGTGTGTTTACTCTTTCGACTAAACTTTTTCTAATGTCACTACTGTAAAAAACACGCTACCCCCTTGCATGCCCCTTTTTGTTCCTCTCCGAGGGTAGGGGTGTGATCTTACTGAACCCTACCTTTTTCCAGTAAAGCGGTTACATTTATAGCCATATTCGTAAGAGCGCTTTTCGTAAATTTAACATGGCTTTGTGAAAAACAATATACGATTTACTTAAATAAAATCTACTTTTTACTAGTTTTTATTGATTTTGAATAAAGTTTTATGCCAATCAGTTAATAATTAACTAAAGTATCCAACGCAGGTTGAAAAATCAATTTTCGATGTATTATTCACGTGGTTGTACTTGGCTGTGATCGAGAGATTCAAATCCTTATAAGCCTATGTTACGCTATCATTAAGGGAGATTGGGCTATGTTGTCAGTGTGAAAAATGTGTCTATTACAAAAAATACCCGTGTTTTTTTTTATTTTTACATTAGTTTTATGCATAAAATAACTTTATTTATTTGTAAAAATAGTGATGTGATGAGATTTTTGTTTTAAAATACGCGTCAAAATAGTTATTATGAAAACATAGCTTTGGTGAAAACAGAAAAGTCTTTGGCCAAAACTAAGCACTTACAGCTTATTTTAAAATATTTGAAGCATGCAAACGTTAGATTCTAATAGGTGAAGTACTTCTTTGAACTTCTGGTAACATAAATTGTCTGCATAAAGGTTCTAAGCATGATAACCCCGTGTAGAAATTATAACTTGGTTTTAAAGAGGCCCTGTCTAGATTTCCTATTTTCTATCGAGGCCCTAAAGGGGCAATCTATCGAGGGTGCAAGCGAAAGCGTCACGCTCATCTAGCGAGGTCATCAGTAGGCAACCCAATAAGGGCCTATTAATAGGGTTTTTATAGAATCTAGATAGTCCCTCACACACTATTGTTCAAAAGCATATGCTTTTGCTTCTTATTTTGTTGATGCAAATAAAATATTATTAAATTATTAAAAAATGTATCATGCTTTAAATTCTGTAGTGTGATGCTATGGTTGCAGTAGTATTAAAGTTTAACCAGCACATTGTCATAATCTATTATCAGAAATTTTTGATTCAAAGAAGAAAAATATTAATCTAATTGTAAAATACATTTTCTTTGCAAAAGTTTAATCTAAATATTTTACACCTTTCTGTAGCCTCTGACAAAGACTCCTCCGTTTTCTCATATTTTTATTGACATTCGATTATTAACTATAACTCCGCACGTTATTCTAAAACTAAACTTGTTGTTAAATTTGACTATAGAAGACTTATTACTAAGAACTAAAGACAAACGCAGTTTATTAAAATATTCGCAAGCGTCGAGAATCGAACGCACGCACCGCAGGCGTATAAGTCGAACGCCTAATCTCCATAGCTACAATGCCACGCTGAGTGCGGTATCATAAATGCTTGACGGCATTCATCCGACACTTTAGAAATTAGGGAAAAAGGTTTTTGACGCTCGATTTGTGATATATGAATTTTAAACGTACTTTAGTGATTTCAAATTAAATCGATCTTTAAGAAAAATTATTTTCAAATTTTTAAGGCACCAAATGTTTATAATTTTTCAAAAAAAAATGAAATTTTTCAAAGTTTGCATCTCGGTTATTTGTTTAATTTGTTATTTTTCAAATTTAAGAATAATTAAGCATTAGAACATTAATGTACTTATTTGCACTCACAGCTGTATTACCCGTTTTACCTGTCGAGGGCTTTACAAGGTCCCCTCGAGAAAATAATTAATTGATAGAAATTATTTTCTAAATATGCCTTTATGAATAAAGCTTTTTACCTAGTTTAATTAAAAAATATAGTGCTAAAAAGAGAGTATATAAATAATGTAAGACAAGTAGCACACAACAATAACCTGTCGAGGGCCAGCAAAGGGGCAATTTCTACCCGGGACAGGTCGATAGTTTGATCAATAATTTAGAAAATTCCAAAAAGTTAGTTATCGTGAGAATCTCGTAATGAAAATCGAAACGTGATTTGAAGTTATATTTAATAAAAATACGGGAAGAGACCTTTTCAATTAAATTACTTTTGAATACGCATGCGCGAAAAGTAATTGTACTTCCTTTTAATTGTCGGCCCCTTTTGACGAATCTATAGTGTTATTGTGATAAAACAATTCTTTTTTAATTAATTCGAGGGGTGCCTGTGTAAAAGTGAACTCAAATGAATCAATCCGATTTTAAAAGCAATATTGTGCAAAAAAAGCGTCGGAGCTCATAAACGATGCTGCTACGGTGTTTGGTGACAGCCGTAGGAATGCATACTATGAAAAGTGTAATTTTTAATTTATAAACTTTCCAAAGCCTTCTTTAAAGTCTAAAAAAGGAGAAATTGATGACAGAACACTGTTACACGTGAGAAACTATGAATAATGCAAAACATTCAATAAAATGGTAAAGGCATGATGTAACCTCAACTTGCAACTAATTCGTTCTTTTTTCCCTTTTTCGATTCCTTTCGACACTACATACATATTTTTAATTGAGTACAATTTAGTCGAATATCAAAAAAGGTTTTCTCATATGAACATGATATAATTTATTTTTCCGAATTTCTAAACGCAAAAAGAAACCACTTCTAATTGGCCCATCCAGCTAAAAATACTATCAGACCCGGACATAAATTGGAGCTACAATTCGTCCAAATTCCATGACCATTGCTCTTTTATTTTTCGAGTATAGTCCCATAATTATGGCGCCGTTAAACCTCTCCTTTGGCTTGATATTCATCGTTACGGATGGTATTCATCGTTACGTTGTCGATTTTACCAGTTTTAGGTTCCCACGGCTTTTTTTCTAGAATAATAAATATTTTGTCTTAAAAATTTGGGAAATGATAGCGAACATGCTAATGGACGTCTCCACACACTTTTTTTGTAGGTTAATTTAAAAAAGTTTTAATTTAGCAAAATGTGATTAATTTGCATAGCGCTTAGGAAATAGTATCGATTTTTTCAGTGTTAGATTCCCCCGGCTTTTTTCCTAGGATAAGAAATATTTTGCCTTCAAAATCTGGGAAATGATAGCGAACATGCTAACGGACGTCCCCACACACTTTTTTTTTGTTTTTTTTTTATCAAAAAGTTTTTGATATTGCTAACAACGTGCGTGTATATTTCGAGGTTATGTGTGTTACAATTCACCCGAGAGTTACTTCCAAACTACACAATATTTTTAGCCGAAAACTTTGGACTTACATATAAACATAGTAACTAATCTCCCGGAACTAACCTTGTTTGCAGTCAATCAAAAAAGTTTATTTCATAAATAATTTTCAGATTATCGGAAAGGTAGAGTTGAAAAACGACGTAACCTCAAAATAATGCATATGCATAAAATTTTTATTCAGTACAATACATTTTTTATTATTATCCCTCATAAGAGAGTCCGCGGACGTCCGTTATGATATTTTATAGCATCTCCTAATTCAGTTTTTAAAAATTTTCATTTTTGTAGAAAAAATGCCGGCGAAACTGTAAGTATTACATGCCCTTAATATTCAATAATGTTTCCTAGAGCGGATCTTAATAAGCATGGCAGGCCAGATGGTAACGTGGCTGATTTTATATAAAAAACAGTTCTGTCAATCCTCATGGCATGCAAGCCTTTTAGGTACTTCGATGTAAAAATAATTTACTGAAAGAAACTAAAAAAGAAAAGATTAAACCTGGCTCAGATTTCTACCATTCGATATATCAAAATCAGCCAAACTTCAGATTTCAAGAATGATTATTGCCTTGACTCTGTATTTATTGGACGCTTAGAATATAATATTTTATTAAGGTATTAAAGCGTTTTTGAACTTCTTTTTATCTATCGTTTATAACTTTTAGTTGGAAATGTTTTAAATATATAATTTCATACCAATTTTCACCTATACTTTAAGGAATTGTATGACTTCAATTAGAAAAAAAACTGATCTAAGAAAAACAAATGATTCTTAAGAACAAATAAGATAGCGACTTATTATCATATATTAATGAGAACGCTGTAACATTTAAAAGAATATTCAGTAGTTCGTGCTGTATTGAAATTCTTCTTAAGTGGGCTTCTTTTATTGAAAATAGTGAGGAACATGATTCATAATCTGTGTTTTATCCTAATGGTTTTGCCAAATCCTATTGGTAAATATAACAATATTTATAATTGAAAGTAAATTTTTATTCGCATTATATTTATTTCCTATTCGAATTTTATTCAATTATAGTAATGATATTTCTCCCAACGCTTCATTAAATTTCTCATTACATTAACAATTGTTAGTCACATTTAATGAGTCGTAATAAAATAGTTTTATTATGTGTATTTTAATTAAACGTACTATAATAGTTACGCCTATCTTATGAAAACAAAGTTCGAAAATTAAGAGAGCAGGATAAAATTCCAGTGGGCACGAAATTTATGAACGTAATTAGAACGTTCTAAAAACGTTTCTTGAACGTACAAGTCAAAATATGTTAATTGAACGTTTTAAAAACTGTCCTAAGTCAGACCAAATAATGTTCTAAAAACGGTTCATGTTCGAAATACATCTTCTTACGTCTCTGGAACATTTTATGTTTATGGAACGTTATTTGGACTGACTTAGGACGTTTCTGAGCCGTTCTAATGCTGTTTTTTAACGTTTATTCCCATTGGAAGATCCAATCTCAAACTTAATTTTTTTCATTTAAACTTTTCTAAAACAAAATAAATACAGCAATTATTATAACCTAAAATTTTTGCATGGATAATCTAATAAAATGCTGAAACCCTGATCTCTGTCAAGTCATTTCGTACATGTTAATTAAAAAATAACATTCGAAATCCAAAAATAACCTCTTGGAGGTGGATAATACAATTTTTTGCAGAAAATAGAATTCTGTGGAAGATTAACTTCCTGATACATCGAGCGAAAAGTTTTCCTTCAATAAAAATAATTGTTCAGATATGCTAAAAAATCATGATATTTTTAATAAGAAATTAATTTAACTTCAAACAATTGAAAAACAGGAAAAATGGTCTGTATGCTTAAATGGTTTGATCACATTTTTCTTTACTAAACTTCATTCCAATAATGAATCATGTTTTAAAACAAAATTTTGTTATACAAGATCTATCATTAAGTGCGACAATAAAAAATTATATGATGTGTATAATAATATAAGAATGAATTTTAAAAACCAAACAAGTTTCAATTAGCATATTAAAAAATAATTGAAAAGAGGAAACTTACATAATAAATTCCATGAGCCCCCCCCCCCTCTTCCCCTTTATTAAGGATTCGTAAGATTTTTTCACACAGCCGTAAAAGCCTAACGTGATTAATGAACAGTTTAAGATTGTAAAATTGAAAAAATAAATTTTATGATATCTTAATTTAAACATTCTTGGTACATAATATTGTCAAAATTTCTGAAGATAAAATTAGAATACACGTGTCTGAACAATCAAATCGTGCGTCTCTTCTGCATTTTATATATAATATATTTAAATATTCAGTATTGATATTTAATCAAAAAATGAATATTTTGTATTATGACAAAATGTGAGAAATTGAAAACTGTGCATTTTATGAAGGTGCTTGTATATCAGAAACTGGTTTTCGGTTATTAAGGTTAATCAAGTATTTCTGAACTTAAAGTTTGTGCATTGTTTATTACTTTTAGTTTTAAACGTTTTAAATATTTTGTTTAAGCAATGAATAAATAAAAGAAGATTTTTTTTCAGCAGTTTTTAAAATTGTTTTTTTTTTACGTTTTCTATATTCTGAAATAACTTTGCAGAGGATTGACGTAATGGCATGAGTTTTTTGAAGTAGAGGCAGGAGAGAGTGAGGTATGGTGCCGGGCTTTGAATGAAATGTCCTGTAAATTATCATTGAAATGTGATTTCGATGCGCGTATTTTTTGGTAAGAAGCTCATCTCATGTGGTTAGATATTTCATTATAAAACCGTAAATTAACTACAACATTATTTGACATTTAATTAATTCATTGCGGAATTACATTTCGTTCAGTGTACCCCATACTATGGGTTACTAATTTCAAATCACGTTTCGATTTTCATTACGAGATTCACACGATAACTAACTTTCTGTGGGTTTCTACAGTATCGATCAAATCACCGACCTGTTATCAAACACTGTTACCATCTCCACATAATTTTTTTGACATTATACCCCGTATGTCACGTTGCAAGAATTGATTAATTTTAATATATTTAGAACATTTATACAAACAATTGATGATACCAGAAGTTCAAAGAAATCCTTCAACGATCAGAATCTAACGTTTTCATGCTTCAAATATTTCAAAATTTGCTGTAAGTGCTTAATTGCTGCTAAAGACTTTTTGATCTGTTTTCGCCAAAACTATTTTCCCTAATAACAAAGCGATAGAAAACTTAGGAAAAGCACTGTTACGAATGTTATTATAAAAGTAAACGCGAAGGTCATTTTCAAATACTTGAAAAAAAATTGCGGGTTGTGAATAAAAATGTAGAAAGGGGCATTCTCAGGACCAGGGGTAACGTGTTTGTTCAAGGGGCTTTACTAGAAAAAAGGTGGGGTTTAGTAAGATCACACCCATACCCTCGGAGAGGAACAAAAAGGGTTTTGCAAGGGAGTAGCCTGTTTCTTAAAGTAGCGAAATTAGAAAAAGTGTAGTCGCAAGTGTAAACACACCCCAACCATTTTTACTGAAGGGGCGACAGTGCAAAAGGGTAAAAGTTAGTGGCAACAACACCCCACTTCCTTTCCGGCATCCCACCTCCATCCCTTTCCAATGTTCTTTATTGTGTCGGATATTTTTTGAAAATCAAAATAAATTTGGTCTAAAACGTATTTTTTTTAAGTTTCGACCACGACCTGAAGGAATTTCACGACTTCAGTGTTGAAGAAGAATAGTTATGAAAGACAAATAATATAAAAGGATGACAAAGATATCAGACAGTATTGGTATTACTAGCAACATTAACTGAATGATTTTGAAGAAGGTTTTCCTTATTTCAAAAAAGTGAGGACCGAGATTAGTTTTATACGTTCGATTCCGTATTAAATTAACAAAAAATTTGTTTACACCGCTTTTAGAGTCAACATTTTCAAGACAAACTTTCACAATAAAGAACTTTGAATAAAAGGCTGAACCTCAAACTTAAATCTGTCTATTTTAATACTAAAATTTTCAACAGCTATGAAAAAAGGAACGATGCTTAAGCGCTTGTGGATACGGTTACTATCCATTTCTTGAAACAAAATATGTAACGAAATTTTTATGCTAAAAATGTTTGGGTCGATGATCTAAGGAAATATCCATAATTATATAAGGCTGATTTTTTAGGACCTAATTTCCCTGTTATATAAACTGTTTGACACAAGAAGGTGTACTTGCAAATTTTCATATCCTACACATTATTATCAAATTAAAATATTTTCTATAGAAAATGTTTTAATTATTTATATATATTTATATTATGATTCATCATAATTTGGTACCATACATTAACAGATTAACATTTCATAATCTACACAGCCACACAAAAAAAGTGTGCGGATCTGGTAACAAGACACACGTATTCCTATGGATTTTGCGGCGCTGAATTCAAATTCGATATCAAAAGTCACCCATCACGTCATGGTTGAGCCATAACCTCAAAAAATGACGAAAAATCATGCACTGAGGCAAATAAATTTCAAAATAATGCCAGTGATGAAAATTTTCACTTCGAAAACATGTCGACAACTGTGAAGGATCAACCCTTGCCTGCTATCAACTTATTTAACATAACTTTACCCAACAGAACCTGACCTCACCTAACCTGAATTAACAAAAATTTATTGAACTACACGTAAAGCTCTTGAAGCATATTTTCCCAGTAGCAAATGTGTGCTACATCGAATGGGTCAACTCGAGCCTAACCTAGAAATAAATCTAACCTAGCCTAACCTAACCTAACCTAACCTAACCTCACGAAACACAATTGAACTGATTGTGTTGTTTCGTTGTGTTTGCGGTACCGTTTCATTCAGCTTCGACTTAACCTACATAGAGGTTCAACCTATCCTAATCTAACAATACCTGACCTAACCTAACCGATTACACTGGCAACCCTGTTCTTAAACGGCTTAAACGTAAGCATAACCCTTTGCATCGTTCCTTCGAAGAAAAAAGGGCACGTTATAGCAGGCAGAAAATAGACTGAAGTAGGTCTATAAATCAATTTAATTACGATAAAAAGCAAGATAAAATGTAAACACGAAAGATAGTATAAATATATCCCTTAAGTCTAAGAAAAGCAGAGAGAAAAAAATTTTGAATAAAACTCTTATTCATTTGCATGTTTAAGTTACAGTTCTACATTTTAATTGATACAAACATTGTCAGGTTAATTAAAATGGGGTCAATTCTACATGTAGTTCTAAGTTTCTTCAAATGAGTAATTTGCGTCTAAATTTTTAACCACCTGTAGGACAATGAAATGAATTTTATTGTGTTACAACGGGAACACTTAAGTCAAGTTGTGTTGCGTTAAGCAAAATTTCGTTAGGTCCTGTTAAGTTAGATTCATTTGTAGGTTAAGATTAAAAATTCTTTTTATTCGGTGGAAAATCAATTCTTTTGATTAGGGGTACAAATGTCTGGTTGAAAATTGATCTGTTTTAGTTGGTTGACATTTTCTTTTCAAGTGAAAATTTATCTATATTGTTGAAAATTGAACCACTTTATCGAAAATACCTGTTTTTGGCTTTGTTTCGGATTTGAATATTTCTTGAAAATTTGTCTTTTTTGTTAGAATTACAATCTCCACCATATGACGATTTGATACTTAACTTTGACATGATTTCGACTCAGAAAATAAACTTATTGCATAAAGGTGTTAGTTGGGCGAATAATCTAAACCATAAATAATACAAACTACAAAATAGCCTCGGAAAGGACTGGAACTTTCAATGACAAAAGGCATGCACACGGAAAATCTAAAGGTCATGTTTCAGGCGACGAATGGAGACTGGGTGGTTGGAATGCTAGGGGAGTAAATGATCTCAAAATAAAAGAATTGCGTGAAACTATGGACGTGAAGAAACTAGATATTTTATGTGTGCCCGAAACAAAGAAAAAGGGATGCGAAACTAAAGACATAAAAAAGGCGTGTTGAAAGTTGGATTTGAAATATGGTCAGGAGTAGACTGAATCACATGGTAAACAAGGAGTATGTCTGATTTTGAATGAAAGAGCAAACCAGCATCTCGGAGACCATGGTTTCGTGTCTCCCAGACTGCTGTGGGCTAGAATGAAAGTAGGAATCACAAGACTATGTACCATAGCATGCTACGCGCCGGTTGACAGTGATCCTAGAGAAGTTAAAGACGCCTTCTGGGACACTTTAAATGACACAATAAACATCTGTGAACATGGGGAAAGAATAATTCTACTAGGTGACATGAACGGTTGGGTGGGCATCCAAAATCAGGATACAGAAAGAGTATTAGGTAATTTTGGGGATCCAAGAACAAACTTTAACGGAGATAAATTAGTTGGTCTATGCTTAGAAAGGGGTCTGTTTATTACAAATACTTGGCTTAGGCATAAAATGATCCACATGTACACCTGGTCTAAAGGAAAGATCCGCAGTATAATTGACATTGTTTTTGCGGATGAAAGACTCAGAGAGTTAGTCAAAGATAGAAGATTCATGAGGGGTCCTGAATGCAATACTGATCATTACCTTCTGATCTCAAAAATTAACTTAGGTCAGGGATGGAGAATAAAGAGACCCAAGGAAGTAAAACAAACGCGAATCAAAATTGAGAACCTACAGAAACCGGATGTGCGAATAGATTTCCAAAATAAGATAATCGAAAGCATAGATAGGGCAACATGGG
>NC_046663.1:47732904-47748601 GCF_010883055.1 Belonocnema kinseyi
AACTTTGAACATCGCAGGTCTTAGCAATGAGGAAAGAAATAGACGTAGAAATGATTATAGACGCGAAAACAGGATACTTAAACGATTAGTTAAAGAAAGTAATGATACAATTAGAGCAGAAGAAGAGATATAAATACAAAACGACTTTGAAGGAAGCAGGAAACTAGTTTATAAAAAAATGAAAGGAAACAAAAGTACAGGAATTGTCAACATGAGAAATAGTAGGGCAGCAATGGTATATGATGCAGACGGAATACTAGAGGCTTTCAGAGATTATTTTAGGAGACAATTCGGAGATTAAGTTATAGGACACCACAACTGCGATGTTGAACACGATGCGATGGAAAACTCAATTGAAAAAGTCTGTGTCACTGAGGTTAGGGATATAATTAAGAACTTGAAAAACGGTAGGGCTGCCGGGGTAGACGGTATTAACGCTGAAATGCTTAAACACGGTGGCGCGTGCATACCACATAGACTGTGCGAATTGATAAATTTATGTTTCGAGATGGGAGACGTCCCAGACGATTGGAAAGAAGCGATTATCGCACCAATATACAAGGGAAAAGAAGATAAAAGCGAGTGCAATAATTACAGAAGCAAAGATATGGGAAGTTCAATGTGGGCTTATGTCAGGAAGGTCATGAACGGATCAAATATTTAGCTTAAGGCAAATAACAGAAAAAAGTTTGAGAGTAGGAGAAAAAGTTTTCTGTGCATTTTTTGACCTAGCAAAAGCTTTTGACAAGGATAGAAGTAAACTTTAGCAAGTCCTGAAAGAGTAGGGAGTCAATGGATAGATCATACAAGCTATAAAAACAATATATACAGGTAGCAAAGCGAGTGTTAGAGTGAATGGGAAACTGAGTGACTGTTTCAATATAATTCAAGGAGTTAGACAAGGATGGGTTACGTCTTCATGGTTATTTACATTAGTCACGGACAAGTGCTTATGAATGGCTCTTTTCGACAAAGAGGGTGTAATGCTCGAAACAGTAAGAGTATGTGGGTTAGCGTTCGCAGATGATAAGGTTATTATGGCAGAGTCAATCGAAAACTTGCTAAGAATGTTGAATAACTTGAATACAAGCACGAAGAGCATGGGCCTCAAAATTAACGCAAATAAAACAAAAACTATGGTGTTCGAAGGAAAGAGTGAGAAAACACTATACAATATTTTATTAAATGATGAGAGAATTGAACAAGTTGATAAGTTCGTATACCTTGGTTGTTTATTTACCAGGGAAGAGAAGATAGATGAGGAATTAGATAGGCACATAAACGAAGGTAGGAAGATTATTGGTGAAGCAGGGCCCCTTATTAGAAGTAAAAATATATCAAATGAAGCCAAAATGGCAATACATAATTCTCTTTTCGTACCGACTGTACTATACAGTAGCGAGACATGGACCTATCAAGAAAAAGATAAGAGTAAAATTAACGCTATTGACATGAGATTCATGCGCATAATATGCGGGAAAACTCTGATGGACAAAGTAAGTAACGAGATAATTCTAAAAGAATGTGGTGCAGAAGAGACGCTAGTAGACACATGGGAAAGAAATCGGTTAAGATGGTTCGGACATGTTGAGAGAATGCCAAATGAACGACTAACGAAACAAGTGTATCAAGGTAAAGTAAATGGCAGCGTGCCCAGAGGTAGACCGCGGAAAGAATGGTTAGAATGTGTGAATAAGACCCTAGTGAAGAGGCATAAGAAGTCACAGAAACATGAGAGCCTGCAAGAAAAAATGCATGGACATAAAAGAAGCTAGAGAAGTATGCCAGGACAGGAAAGTATGGCGCAAATAATTAATAAAAAGAGTGTCAGTAGAGTGAATGACGCCTGAAACAAAAGACCTTGGCCACTAATGGACCCAATTGGGGAACCTTACATAACGACTTCGTGAGGATCTTCGCTTGGGGTGATTGCTAGAGAGATTGATCAGCAACCTGGGTCGGAGCAGTGTTGCGGAACGAACGTGTTATTTACTTAAATAACACGAGAATTCTGGATCAAGCTGAAAAATCTCTATCCCTTCCACAGAATACTCCTTTTCCCAACCGAGTGAGTCACGCCTACCCCGAAAGGGAAATGGCTTAATGATGTAATAATAATAATAATAATATAAAACTAATAATATAAACTGAGCCTCGGTGGCTCAGTTGCTTAGACACTCGGACTTCACCTCAGAGGTCCGGGGTTCGATCCCTGAGCCGGTACCTCTAGAAATTTTTCAATGTACCTTGAGGTTCTGGTGGTTCGGAACCCACCTTAAGTTGTAGGTCCCCCCCATCGTGTACTTGACTGCAACCCAGTCCATCAATGATGGGGTAAAAACCAGGCTTTGTCCAATATGTCTAGGCAGACTGCTCTCATCAGATCACTTGATTGCATTATAAAAATGCGTCCGTGACTGATGATATATACCGGGAGAGCCCCGTGCAAAATGATAAAAAAATATCCAACTATAACCAAAAATGCCTTCGACATATTGGGCAGTATAAGCCTGTGGCAACATTTCGCCACATAAATGTTTTTTTTAATAATATTTAGACAGGAATTTGAAGGATTTAACGATTTTAAGGATTTGCAAGATTTTAAGAGACCTCAAAAAGTTTAATCTTTCAATAGATTTTTTTGAGGGATTTAAAAATATGTCGAGGAATTTTGATTTTTTTCCTGAAAAATTCTTACTATTTGTCTAGTGGAATATTTATCAACATTGATTAATTTTATTTTAAAAAAATTTTTTAAATAAAAATTATTACTTAAATATTACTGATAAATTAATTATTAATTAGTTATTAATTATTACTGATAAATATTCCTCTAAACCAACAGTAACCATTTTTATTTTTAAAAAGTCAAAACGAAATTATTTAAACAAATTCTTTCTGTTTAAATAATTGAAAAAGAATGACCTGATGTTAATAAATATTCCACTAGACCAATAGTAATCATTTTTAGGGAAAAAACGAATTAAAAAAAATTATTTAAACAAATTCAATTTTTTTACACAATTAAAAATTATTGAAATAATGTTATTAAATATTTCACTAGACTAACAGTAATAATCTTAAGGAACAAAAAATTTCGAAAAAAATATTTTAACAAATTCCATTTGTTTAAATAATAAAAAATGAAATAACCAATGATAATAAGTATTCCATTAGAACCATATAAATAATTTTCAGTAAAAAAAGACAAGAATACAGTGTTACAAAATGTCGATTTCATGAAGACTTGACATTTTTTGTTTTAAGGGTAGTTTTCAGGTACTCGTGGGGGTGTGTTAGGGGTGTCTAACCCATATATATGATACATGAAATTCTTCGTTGGATAATTCTCTACCGACCCCCATACTTTCCCGTCACATTTTTTCAAACCCTAAAAAATTATTGCAAAAACTCAAAAAGGTGATTTTTCCCCATCCATTTTACATGGGAAACTTTAATTTAAAACCGGCACCTGTTAAAATCGTAAAATAAAAAAAATAAAAAATTAGGGAATTTATTTTTTCGGATTTGGAAAGAAATTGAAGGGATCGTTGCCCTCTAAAAAATAACAGCCTTTTTGAGGCACTCTAGTGTACATATCATCATATGTGAGAAACGCTACTTCGCTCCATGATTGTACTATAATTATTTACGATGATTAACAAATTGATAGGTTGCTGTAATGAACTTGCCCATAGACATAAAATATAGATTGATGTTGGGATCTGCACTTGGATATACATGTAGTTTATTTACATAGGTGCATACGATACAAGGGAGAACGACGGTTTAGGGCTGAAGGAATGCCAAAAGGTTCAGTCTGACGAGCAGCATACTGCTGAGCATTGACTGGAAGCGTCTGTAAGAAAGGTTGACAGTCAATTAAATTATGTGCAATTTTAAAAAGGCATAAAATGGTTGCGCCTTCTTTTGCAGAATCTATTTGGCCATATAAAAAACACGACATTTATCTTATTCTTCGGCCACACATGTTTGGCGCTTACCATTATTTCGGCTGGAGTGCGAGAGTGGTGGTAGACACGTGCCTAGATGCCCCTCTCTCCTACCCAAGCAGCACCGCAGATACGAAATATCTGTTAGGGTGCTTGAGGGGACTAACTTTCCAATATAAATTTGTTATGGTGACTAGAATTTTAATTATTTTATTTCAGCATGTTTACATTTGTTTTCAAATAATGTCATTCAAAGGAGAATTGTGCAAAGTATTTATGCCTGCAAACATTCAACATTCTTCTCATCATCACTCACCTGTAAAACATTCTCTTTTTTTTACAGCATTTCTAAAGTAAAATACACCTGACTGCTGTATTGAAAAATATCCTGCCTCATAATATTACCTGTCTTGATGATACGCAGGTAGCTGGACGGTGAAAACTGTAACCGCTAACCTAAACCTCGGCTTAAAGTCTTAAAACTTAGAGACTTGAAGTTAATTTTTAAACTTAAACATATAAACGTAGTAGGCTGACATTCAATTTCGAATATTGTATTTAACAAATATCATATTTAGTTTTAGTAAAACATATTTGAATTTATTGATACGGAATAGGATTCAGATTTTTTAATTATATTTCATTTCTGTAACGTACATTCTACCTTGTACATGATGTTAATAAATTGATATACTGCAAAAAGTATCATCCAATATGTTATTTTAGTATTTTTACATTTTTTGACAATAAATGTAATTAAAAAGAGAAGTGTACAAAGTTTTTCTTTTTTGTACAAATGTGCATTGTTGAATATTTTAGTATCACTTATTATTTTATTTTAGTATTTTTACATTTTTTGACAATAAATAAAATTAAAAAGAGAATTGTACAAAGTTTTTATTTTTTGTAAAAATGTGCATTGTTGAATATTTTAGTATCACCGTTTTTTACATTGTGCATATGATGTATAGAAATATTGTATGATACTTTTTGCAGTATAACAATTTACTAACATCATGTACAAGGTAGAAATGTACGTTACAGAAATTAAATATAATTAAAAAATCTCAATCCAATTCCGTATCAATAAATTCAGATATGTTCTACTAAAACTAAATAGTATACGTGTTAAATATAATATTCGAAATTGAATTTGAGCTTACTACGTTGGTATGTTTAAGTTTAAAAATTAACTTCAAGTCTCTAAGTTTTAAGACTTTAAGCCAGGGTTTAGGTTGGCGTTTACAGTTTTCACCATCCAACTACCTCCGTATCATCAAGACAGGTAATATTTTAAGGCAGGATATTTTTTATACGGCAGTCAGGTGTATTTTACTGTAGGAAGGCTGTAAAAAAAGAGAGAGTTTTACAGGTGAGTGATGATGAGAAGAATGTTGAAAGTTTGAAGGCATAAATACTTTGCACAATTCTCCTTTGAACTACATTATTTGAAAATAAAGGTAAACATGCTGAGATAAGATAATTAAAATTCTAGTCACCATTACAAATTTATATTGGAAAGTTAGTCGCCCCAAGCACCTTAACAGATATTTCGTATCTGCGGTGCTGCTTGGGTAGGAGAGGGGGACATCTAGGCACGCGTCTACCACCACTCTCGCTCTCCAAATGAAATAGTGGGAAGCGCAAAACATGTGTGGCTGGCGGGAATTTCTCCAACTTGGGCATGTATGACTAATTCTTTGGCCTAACTTGCAACATGAGCCTACTTAGGATTGATCTATTCTTAGTCCACTTTTTAAAAAGGTATAGAACAAAAAATTTTAATATATATCATGTATAGATATTTTGTATTAGTCTCATAATTTGAATTTCTTGTATCATTCAGCAGTTCAGAATTGCCAGCAGAAATCCAGAAACATTATACACTAGAACCGAATTTTAGTTTTAGCGACATTTGCAGGCAACCCCCGACAATGGAACTAAACCGAGAGTTGGGTGTATTGTAAAAGTAGTAAGGCACTTTGATGATGTAATCTTCTGCTTCGAATTGTATTTTTCATTGTTCATGAGATTAAATAAAATGAGCGTAGAATAAAATGTAAATAAATGTTTCTTCAGTTTTTGAAAACAGTCGGACACCTGTTAATACAATAAATTTCAAGAAAGACTTAATTCACATATGAACTTGGGCACATTTTTATTACGTTAAACTCTCGCCCCCTTCTTACGTGAGATTTTATCTTATTTACTTAATATACAGGGTGTCTAAAAAGTACCGGGACGGTTGGATATTTCCTCAGGTAAAATATTTTTCAAAAAAGTAAAGGTCATTCCTGAAGTAAATTTCAACGAGGAATCCAATGTTGACACTAACTTTAACGTTGAAGTTGATCTTCATAGCTTTTTGAAGGTCAACTTTGTTTTTTAAAATAGAAACTCCCTTTTTTTAAATATGCAATCGATAGAGCGGAAAATTCTACGTTCAGGTACGTACCCAAGTCATAGGTCAATTGTAACGTTCAAGGTCAGTTGGAGGTTATTTGAAAGTAACAAAGTTGTCCAAGAGATGAGTGCAATTCCTGAAGTAAATTTCAACGAGAAATTCATTGGTGAGCTCTGTATTGATCTTGGTGATGATTTTCAAAGTTTTTTTCAAGGTTTTTTCCAAGCAGTTTACGTTTACGTTTAACATTACCCAGGAACAACGACGTGGACGTAGTAAATTCTGTTCCCTTTGGGGTGCTTGATTAGCGTGAGTCCCCTTACTCTCACGCTTCAGTGAAGATGTTCGAACGGAAACCCTTGAGCTTCTTGACCAAAATCTATGCGATTGTAAAAATAAGTTACAGCATTACGAATCATCCCCTATCAATCTAATTAGCCTGTTGCAGAATCCGATTCTGCAATTCGTCTAAGCTTTGCGGTTGCGTTGAGTATACTTTGCTCTTTAAATAACCCCAAAGAAAATAGTCGAGAGGCGTCAGATCAGAAGACCTAGCAGGCCACTCGATTTCACCCCTCCTTCCAATCCACCTTTGAGGGAACTGAGTATCCAAATATGCTCGAACCTCTCTACCGTAATGAGCCGCTGCTCCGCCCTACTGGAACCAAATATTTTGAAAATTATTGCCTGTAATCCCCCTTATTCTTGGTACAATTTGGTTTCTGAGAAGCTCTTCAACATCCAATCAGGATTTTTGTCAGACTAATATCAACAATTTTGCCTGTTAACTTCACCTTTTAAAGTGAAAGTAAATTTATCTGAAGATACTGTATTGTACAAGAAAAGAGGATCTCTATCAATTATGTCCATTATAATTTCACAAAATTCAATCCGACGATTAGGATCGTCTTCATTGAGCTCTTGACCCAGATGAACTTTGTAAGGATGGAAATTAATACCTTTTAAAATATTTCGCACTGCCTCAGGAGCAACGTCACGCTCATCACTAACTCAACGTAAACTAAGGTGTGGGTTTTCAACAAATGCTTGGGCTATGTCCATCTGCATCTCCTCAGACCCTGCAGACTTTGGCCGAACAGTTCTCTGAAGGTCCTTCATAGATCCATGATTCATAAAGCGCCTTACAGTTCTTTCAATTGTTGATTTTGATACAAGACTTAACCCTACTCCATTACGAAAAGTGCGATTAAAAATCAAACGAACTTGATCATAAGATCGAACTCGATCTCCCCAATCACGTATCATTAATACAGATACCCTCTCTCGTTCCAAAAGTTTATCTTGCGCCATAATAATCTTTTAGCGAAAGATAGTAAGTATGTCCTCGTAATACGTAAATTTAGTTTCAATTCGTAATATTCGTATGGAAAAATGGTAAAGGACTTATAGTATCACCGTAGGTATTGACTTAGGTATCGAAAAACGGTCTAGGACTGTATAACTCTTCTGGGAGGAACAGAACTCTCACCAGAACACCTGGAACTTTGAATGAAAAATTTCCTTATAATGATCTCTTGGAAAACTTTGTTAATTCCAAATAACCTCTAACTGACCTTGAACGTTACAATTGACCTATGACTTGGGTACGTACCTGCACGTAGAATTTTCCGCTCTATCGATTGCATATGTAAAAAAGGGGGTTTCCATTTTTAAAAAAAAGTTGACCTTCAAAAAGCCGGGACTTTTTAGACACCCTGTATAAAGAAAATATCAGCAGATTAATCATTTTAAAACATTTTACTGGATTTTAAGAGATCTCAAAAACTTTGACAAGTTCTTAAGGATTTTCAAGGATTTCGCGAATGATGAAAGATTGGAAGGGATTTAAAAGGGTTTTAAGGGATTTTAAGGAATTTCAAGAGATTTTAATAGATTCTAAGGGACTTTAAAATATTTTGATAGATTCGAAAGGATTAGAAGAGGTTACCGTTAAACCGTTTCACAGATTTCAACAGATTTTAAGAATTTGAAGAGTTTAAAAAAATTACCCAATACGATTTTAGAGAGAATCTCAATTTTTCAAGGGATTTTAGAAGGTTTTTGAGTCCCGAGAGAGTATAGAACCAATGAATGGCTTCTAAGAGCAATAAAAACAATATATTACAATATATTATAACCCCTACATATGTTTAGAGTTGTGCTAAATATGTTTAAGTTTACAGAAATAAATTTAAAAAAATATATTTTGCACTTGAGACAAAAATAAAGTTGACGTGTTTCGCAAAAAAAAATAATAATGGGGGTGGTCACCCCTAATACTTTTTTTGTGTCTATGATAATATATACTTTCCAAATACAAAGACAATTAGGAAGATAGTTTTATAACGAAGGAAGTAAAATAGAGTCCATCCAACATAAATAAAAAAATTACGCGTCGCGAAACCAGCCCTATATATTTTTAAATGTGCTGAAAATTGCTAAATTCATTAGAAAAAATTTTTTTAAAATATATTTGCACTTGAGACAGAAATAAAGTCGGGTTTCGACAACAACAAATTTTAACAAAGATTAATGGGGGTATCTACCCCTAAACTCTTTTTGTTTTGTATCTATGATAATATATACTTTCCATGCACAAAGACAATTGGGGAGATAGTGATATACATAACGAAGGAAGCAAGATAGAATCTATCCAACATGAATAAAAAATGTAACAGGGATAAACCACCCCTAAATTATGCATGAAATTTCAAAATAAGTCTGAAATCGAGAAAAAAATCCGAAGAAAATACGTGTTGCACACAAACAAGAGGATGAAGGTATTTATATATTTTTAAGAGAAAAGAACATTAAAAATAAATCTCATCGTGCAATTTAAAAAAAGGATTTAAAGTGATGTCATAGGAATAAACATTTGCATTAGGGCATGCGCGTCTCTCCGAAAGCATCTAATTATTTTCTAATCAATTAGTAAACTTTGACTAACCAATTAGTAGATTTTCGACTAACGAATTATTAGTTTCGCTACCGTCCGCCATGGCGACCGGTGGCGCGCCACCAATTATCAGTTACTCAGTTTTTGCTTCTACAATTAGTCAAATTTGACAGCTAATTAGTTAAATTTAACTAATTCAGATTTAGCGAGTAGTTTCCAAATTTTTTTGTTCATGGAAAGTATATATTATCAAAGACACAAAATAAAAAGTTTTAGGGTCGGCCATCCCTATTAATTTTTTTAAATAATTTTTTTGGCGAAACACGTCAACTTTATTTTTGTGCCAAGTCCAATACACCCTTATTTTTGAGGGGCTGTTTCACCCCCGTAAAGAGTTTTTCCGCAGATACAAAAAATACGTGTCGCTTAATTTTTCGAGTACTACAACATATATCAGGGAGAATCAAATCGGCAAGGGACACCTGGAATATCTTAATTGTAAGTTAGTTGTTTGCTATCAGACAAGATGTTATACAAATATGCGTTATCTTGACTTGGCTGCCTATTATATTCTCGAACAAGTATCTAAGAATGGCCCTTTTTCTTGGATTTGAGTAAAAAAGTGATGTGCCGTCTCATGACTAGGGAGTGCCAGCTTAGGGCCAACATTTTGAAGAATAGCAAAAATTGACTTCTTCACTATAAGCTGCATGCACCATTAAATCCTGTTTACCCTCCGATTTCGCAAAAGCTCTTACTTTGCCGACTTACGACCACTCTCCCTTATCATTCTTTAATTAAAATGAATATTTTATATAACAAAAGACTATGAGAAATTGCAAACTGTGCAGTTTGTGGAGGTGTTTGTATAACAGAAACTGGTTTTTAGCTGATAAGGTTAATCGAATATTTTTTGCAATTAAAATTTGCTTAATGTTTACTAATTTTACTTGCTGAAGTTATAAATATTTTGTTTAAGAAATTACTAAATAAATTATTTTCTTAAGAGTTTGTAAAATTTTTTTTTTTATTTTTCTTCTCTGTTCTGATAGAACGCTGGGGGGGGGGATTGATGTATTGGCATGATTTTTTACAGTAAATTTAATGATAGAATAACATAGGCTTTTGGCGATTTGAGTATATCGATCACAGCTAAATACATCCGCGTAAATGTTATATTATATTATACGCAAATCGTACATAATTTCTAAAAAAGTGATGGTAAATTTACGAAAGGCACTGTTACGAATGTGGCCATAAAAGTACCCGCAGAGGTCATTTTGAAAGTCAATATTTAAACAAAATGCGGTTTTCAAATAAAAATGTAGAAAGAGGACAAGGGGGTAGCAGCGGCATTAGAAAAAGTGTAGTCGAAAGTGTAAACACTAGAGTGGCTCAAAAACACGTTTTTTTAATGAACAACAATCGCCCCTCATTTTATTCCAATTCCGAAAAAAAAGAAATTCTATAATTTTTTATTTTAACAAGCGCCGGTTTTGACTTGAAGTTTGCAGCGTAAAAATGATAGGGAAAAATCACTTTTTTGAGTTCTTGGGATAATTTTTTAGGGTTTGGGAAAATGTAAAGGAAAAGTATAGAGGTGATGATGAAATATAGAGATGATAAATTTCCGATGAAGAATTACATGTATTAGACATATGGATTTGAAACCACTAGCAGTCCCCCACGAGTCCCTGGATACTACCCTTAAAACCAAAAATGTTAATCTTTCATAAGATCAACCTTTTGAGTACTGTAATCTCTTTTTTTGCTTCAAATTATTTAGGTTGGTCTAGTGTAATATTTATCAGCATTTATTAATTAATTTTCAATTGTTTTAACAAATAGAATGAGCACAAATATTTCTTTTTTTTTTGAAAATTCGTGGTTTCTCGTAAAAATTATCACTATTGGTTTAGAGAATAATAAATAACATTGATTTATTAATTTTCAATTATTTAAGCAAATGGAATTTCTTTGTGTAATTTTTTCATTAAAAATAATAACTATTACTTTAGTGGATTTTGTTTAAACAATAAAAAATTAATCAAACAATGTTGACAAATATTCCACTAGACCAATAGTAATTTTTGTAGAAAAAAAAAGAATTTTCGAAAAAAATTATATAAACAAATTTCATTTGAAAATTAATTATCCAATGTTGATCAATATTTCAATAGACCCATATGAAAAATTTCCATTAAAAAAAAAGACGAGAATACAGTGCTCAGAAGGTCGATTTTATGAAGAATTGACTTTTTTTGGTTTTAAGGGTAGTTTTCGAGGACTCGTGGGGGTGTTTTAGGGTTATCAAACCCAAATATGGCCGTTCATCATCATTATATTCTGTGTTCTGGTGTGACTATTAGCGTTGTATCGGTTATAGTGATGTGTAAGAAGTGCCGTGTTTTTATTAGAGTTGACTACTTTTTCATGGATGATGTTAGCCTCTTAGATAATGAGTTTTTTCTCCTGATTTGCTACAATTTTTGCTTGTCCTTTGGTTCTAATTAATTGAGTGTGTTTGATTCTCCTAACTTCTAGTTACTTATATAGTTGAAGCTAGTTTCATTTAACGTTATCGCTAAGACAGTTGGCTACATAACATTATCAATCGCACAAAACTGTGTGTCTATAAATAAAATCAGCTGTGATAATGTCTGTAAACAATAACACTCGCAATAAAAACCTGCTTGATGCTAACAACTACTGTGCTTATGGGAAATGCAAGCAACAGATTAATCTTGATAAAGGATTCGTGGAATGCTAGGGATGCCCTTCGCGCTATCACAATGTGTGTGCTTCAAAGATTAGATGCAGGGCTGATGGTATTTTTCAACGTTGCTGCATAGATCAAACTCCCCGACTGACGATGATAGAGAAGTTCGATAACTATTGGCTCTAACAAACTTCAATCTATGCTCGATGACCTAAAAAATGTTATGAAGACCGAATACGAAAAGAGTCACACAGAACTAACAAGTGATTTTGAGAAAAAGCGTATCTATGCTGACAATCTTTCTTCTAAAATTGAAAATATCTCTTCTAAGGTATCTAAAATGGATATGCGTTTGACAGAACTTGAAAATAAAGTTTGTGAAAATACTAGTTCTGTTAACAGAAGGTTTAATGAAGTTGAAGAAAAGATAAATAAAATCTAATCCAGCCAACTCCTCAAACCAAGAAGGATGTGATGTGGAATCCTGCATTAAGGAAATCAGCCTGCGTAATGCACGTAAGAAAAATATTTCAATATTTAACTTACCCGAAATTGATACTGAAGGGGATGTCTCTCCTTCAAGCAGTGATATCATTCAGGTCATTGAGCAGATGCCTCATTAATGATTCGAGTATATGTCATGATGAAGAAAAAGAACTCGATTCCGGATGCATTAAAGGAATATTAAATTTCTTGAGATCAAACATTGATGCAACAACGCAATTTCAAGGAGCAGAAGAGGATACTAGACGAACGTCTTGCCAGAGGAAATAATAGTCTCCGGATAACTTACAGAAACGATGTCCCCGTAACAGTTCCTGCCAAGAAAACCCAGCAAATGATACCCTGACGTCATCTGCTCCATCTGTAAGGTTATATTACTAGAATGTTAGAGATATTAATAGTAAGTTGCTACATTTAACCAATTCTCTTGATATTTATGATTACGACATTGTCTTCACGGAAACGTAGCTAAAACTATCTATTAACAGCGCTGAGGTGTTTGATTCGAATGTATTTCAGATTTTTAGGGATGACCGAGTAGATAAGACTGGTGGTGGTGTCCTTCTTTCATTTAAAAATATATACAACTGCATACAAATTAATGTTTCTGCTGTAATTCAAGCAGCGCCTTTAATTAACATTGTAGGGGCAAAAATTTATTTCTTAGCATTACGAGTGATTATAATAGTAATTAATATTCCACCTGCCATCTCGGTCCAAATTCTTGAGAGGATTCTTCTAGCTCTGGTATCTATCCGTGAAATTTCTGACCATAAAATTATTATTCTGGGGGACTTTAATATTCCCAACTTCAAACATCATTTTACTAATATCAATACTGATAACGAAGCAGCTTCATTCACCTCTTTTCGTGAATACTTTGAGTTAACGCAATTTAATTCAATTGAAAATTGTTATAATCGTTATCTTGATTTAGTTTTTGCTAACTTTGAAGTCGGAATTAATCAAGTTATTGCTCCTATCCTACCCGAGGATATGTACCATCCACCATTAAGCGTACAGCTTTTTTTAAATATAAAAAATAAGAATTCCACACCAAAATTGGTCGATAACTCCAAATTCATAAGGTATAATTTTAAAAGAGCTGATTTCAATTCACTTCATATGAGTCTAAACAACAATGAATGGTCATCCCTATGCCTTTGTGATATGCCCAAGTAAGCAGTTTCTTCTATTTGTATACAAGTTTATGATGTAATTGACAAAACTGTCCCATTATTCAAATTGAATAAATACGTGGAGCGTTTTCCACCATGATACACCTATGATATATAAACTGATATTACATTGAAAAGTGAATTTAAAGCTAAATATGACTCTACGCATAACCCTCACTATCTTGTTATGTTCAAAAAGTTACGTGCTAGTATTAAAAAAAACGTATTGAAGTTGCATGTGCTGGTTTTACGCACAGAGCAGAGCTAAACATAGTCTTAGAACCATCTTCATTTTGGTCGTATTTCAATAGATCAAAGCGTGTTCATAGAATACCAGGTGTAATAACTTTTAATGATATCGAATGTACAGCTCCTCAGGAAATAGTACAAACTTTTTCTGACTACTTTAGTAGTGTTTTTACTAAGTCTACTGTTCCTACGTTGTTACTAGGTGAGGCGTATCAGCGACAAATGGGTGACAATATTCAATTTTCTGAAAGTACTGTTTCAAAAGCAATAAAAAATTTACCAAGCAAAATTACTACTGGGCCTAATATGATTCCGGCTTTTGTAGTTAGGGATTGTGAATTTGTATTACCCCAATTCTTACAAAAATCTTTAATCTAGCATTGGAAAGTGGTATATATCCTAAGGAATGGAAAAAAGCTAGAGTATGTCCTGTATTTAAAAAAGGACTGAAATCTAAAGTTATTAACTATAGACCTGTTGCTATCTTAAATACTTTTCTAAAGTTTTTGAAGTAAGCCTGTACGATATTATATATACCCTTATTACAAAAAATATATCAACATTTCAGCATGGCTTTATTCCCCGGAGATCTACCACTTCCAATCTACTTGTATTTACGCAGAATATAAAGTACTTCCTTGTCCAGTATGATCAGGGTGATGTTATTTTCACATATATTTCTAAGGCTTTTGATAAAGTTGACCATGCTATATTACTTGACATACTTCGTAAAATGGAAATTCTCCACAAGCTCTTGCTCCTTATAGCATCGTATCTTACTGATAGGCATCATATGGTTCAATATGGCAGTTATTCGTCATTTCCATTTGTGCCTTTATCTGGAGTTGCTCAAAGTTCCCGTTTGGGACCACTACTTTTTCTTATATTTATGAACGATGTATTATTTGCTTTGAATTGTAATCACCTGCTTTATGCAGATGACCTCAAAATGTATTTGCTAATTGCTAATCTAAACTCTTGCTTAGATCTTCAGGCTAATTTAAAATTGTTCATTAATTGGTGTAAATTGAACAATTTGACTCTAAATCCTTCAAAGTGCAAAACTTTATCGTTCTCAAATAAAAATGTAGTACTGCTTTATAAATACTCCATTGACGTCATTGAACTGGAAAGGGTTGAGGTATATAGAGATCTAGGTATTTTATTAGATAGCTGTATGACTTTTAATGACTACATAGACGAATTAGTTACTGGTGCAATTAGAACTCTTGGCTTTCTTATGAGAGCATGTAGACATTTTAAACCCACAAAACCGCTAATGATACTATTTTTCTCACTGGTTACATCTAAACTTGAATGTGCTTCTATCATTTGGTCCTCACATACAAAAAAGCATATAGCTACTATTGAAAGCTGTCAACGACGTTTCCTTAAATACCTAGCTTTTAAGGAGGACAAAACTCACGCTTCTCGGGGATCTGATCACCAAGCGCTACGTAATAGATTCCATATATGGGCTCTTGAAGAGAGACGCACATTCACAAGCATTCAAATATTGTTTAAAATTATCCGTGTACTAATTGATAGACCATCATTACTTGCATGCATGCCAATAAATGTACCGCAGTTTAACTCTAGAAACTCGACTATGTTTTACTTCTCAAATTATAGGAATATTACCTCACCGATTTTCAATATGTGTAATTCTGCAAACAAAGTCATGTTAATTAATAAGACTATTGATTTATTTTACTTGTCTCTAGAAAAATTCTTACATATTTTGCATGCATTTTTTGAACACACGAAAACAATGTAAAAGCCTACCTGCATGCT
>NC_046663.1:47748701-47761640 GCF_010883055.1 Belonocnema kinseyi
TTTCTTATTTCTCAAATAAATAAGTAAACAAGCTTCATACTTTTCCGTCACATTTTCCCGAACACGGTACCTGTTAAAATCAAAATTAAAACAAAAATTATGAAATTCCCTTTTTCGGATTTAAAATAAAATGGGGTAGATCGTTGTCCTCTAGCATGAAAAAAATTTACCATGCATTTTTGGACCACCCTTTGTGGAAACAAAACTTCACTTTCTTTCTGGTAGCCCACTTTCATCCCTTTCCAATGTTCTCCATTGTGTCAGATATTCTTTCAAAATCAAAATAAATTTTGTCTAATAACGTATTTTTTCAAGTTGCGACCATAATCTGAAGGAATTTAACGACTTCAGTGTGGAATAAAAACAGTTATGAAAGACAAATGATATAAAAGGATAATAAAGATAGCATCATTAACTGAAAGATTTTAAAGAAGTTTTCCTTTATTTCAAAAAGGTGAGGACCATGATTAGTTTTCTTTGTTTGGTCTTAGTAGCTCTCCCTAATTCATTTGGTAAATACAATAATATCTATCATTTAAAGTGAATTTTTAATTTCAGAGTGTACATATTTCCTATTCAAATTCGTCCTTTTTTAACCTTTTTTTTAAATGTTTTTGTTTCTTGAAGATCGATTCTGTATTAAATTGAGTAAAAATGTTTGTGAACCGCTTTTAGAGTCAAACTTTTCAAGTAAAACTTTCAAAATAAAGCAATTTGGATAACAGATCCAACCTCAAACTTAAATCATTCTATTTTATAGCTACAATTTTCAACAGATATCTAATAAGCAAGGATTATTAAGCAGTTACGAATAAGTTTACTGTCCATTTGTTGAAAGAAAATATAAACCGAAAAATTTATTTTTGTATTTTGGGTCGATGATCTGAGGAAACGTCCATTAATTATATAAGGCTGATTTTTAAAAATTTTAGACCCTATATTCCTATTATATAAACAGTTGGGCACTAACTATGATTTTTAATTAACCTCAATGCGTGTGTACCTGGCCTGATACTTTTAAAATTTCCAATTTCAATATACTCTAAAAATGTATTTTTCAAAAGGCGATGCCAACTTCACTTTCCCTCGCACTTTTCGAAAACTTAACTTTTTTAGAGTTTTCGGTGGATATAGCATAGTTTTAGAGTTCCTGATACTTCTTGAAAATAGTTTCCAAAAATTGGACCCAAGACAAATTTTCAAAAAATGAACCCAGCTTCCCCTTCCCTACTTGAAAAATGAACTGTTTCTTTAATATTTCTGTGGTTCCAAAAGATTTCTACAGTTATACAACAAAATAATTTAGAAAAACTTTATACTCGAAAGTTAAACAATTTTGAAAAATCCACAACTTTTCGAAAGAGTTCCAGGACTTCTGATCAGAGTTCTGGTAGCCCCTTAAAGAGTTCTGCACAAAAATTTATTAAAATTTTGCGATAAACTCAAAATCTAAAAACCAACAGTTATTTACACATACCTAAAAATTTTGAGAATTCCAGAAGGTCAGATTGTGAGTTCTCAGTTCAGTAGCCCTCTGAATGTTTAAAGTGTTTTAAATTTCTGTATTTTGAGTTTATCGAAAAATTGTATTGGATTTATTATTAGAACTATTTCTGAGGTGATAGAACTCCGGTCAGAACTCCTGAGATTCTCCGAATTTTGAATTTCGAAATTTTTGGTGTGACTAAAGTGTTGCAGACTTCTCGATCTTGAGCTAATCAAAAAATCTTATTAGACATGCTTGAAAAACTTTCCAGGGACGCTATCAGAACTCTGATCAGAATTCCTGGAATTATCCAAATTTTGAATTTCAAAAATTTTGGTTATGTTTAAAGTGTTGTAGATTTTTGAATTTTGAGATTCTCGAATATTGTTATGAGACTTTTTTGTAGATCTATTCCGGGAGGTAACATAGTTCTTATCAGAACTTCTGGAAATCTTTCGAAAAATTTCTCGGAAATTTTGGGATATTCAAAATTGTGTAATTTTCGAGTTTTCAAGTTTTCTGAAATTATTTTATTGTAGAACTCTAGAACTCTTTTGGAACTTCAGGAATATTCAAGAAAAAGTTGACTTTTTTAAATGAGTGGCTGGTTCGATTAAAAAAATTTTTTTCTCTAATTTTTGGGTTAGATTTTCAATAAGTATCAGGAACTCTAGAACAATACTAAATTAATTTCCAACAGTTATCAGTAACGTTAGAACTATTCAAAAAGATATCAGAACTCTAAAAAAACTTGAAAGGTTCAAAGTGGAGGGCCAAGTTCATACACATTTAACCTAACAGTAATAGCCGTAATTAACTTCGTACTTATACTTTTTTTGCAGAATTACTTTCGCCACGTAAACATCGCGTCATTTATCCTGTCTTTCAACTTGATGTTCATCATTAGGCTAGTTTAATGTATCCGGGTTCAACTCGGCAGTTACAATCAGGCCCTCATCTTGTAGCAGTTCATGGGGATTACATCATTGGTGTTATCATTATGGGACATTTCTGCTCATTAATGGTTCATAGAGCGGATCTTAATAATAACTATGAAAAAGTTAAAATTCGCATCAATGGTAACGCGATTGAACCAATATTAGGAACGGATTCTCTGAATCATCTGTTTCACACGGAATTCCCTTTGGAGATTTGTCGTCCTGCCGAGGTACATTACTGATGGTTGCTTGGCACCTTTCTTTAGATAAACAAAAAATCTTGTTGTCGAATCTAATTGTATGTCAGATTTTTAAGAACCTTCGTGTAAAAACTAATTTACTGCGAGAAACAAAGAAAGAAGAAAAATAATTGGCTGCAAGATCAGATGAATTTTGTCGCGAATGGTTAAATAGTTGATGCAAAAAAATTCTTTCTGACACAAGTAAAAGTCCTCTCAACCTTAAATCTGTCATGTATCTACATTTTTGTTTCTTTCATCATTTTAATTTCTTGACTTTTCAACACTTCCAAATTTCCAACGAGAAGCATTACATCATAAGCGATGCCAAGGAACCTTAATTTTGTAATCTTGTATTTATATTTGTACTGTATATCGTCCCCAAGATTGAATAAAATATGCGCAGAATAAAATGTAAAAAAAATATGTTAAAGAGGACCTAAATTATTATAATTAACATTATATTTTGGAGAAACACTATGAAGGAAAGAAAAATGCAAAAAAGTTTTTGCAAAAAATGTTGTTATAGTTTTGGAAATCTGGATGACACCTTTTAATACCTGAGAAGGAAGGTGTATAACCTTATGACGCGTGACCTTGAACAACATTTTTATTCAGTTAAACTGTCATCTGAAAAAAATATATTTTTCAAGTTTGTGTATATAAGACTACGCTATAAAATTTGATGATATTATATGGTGATTCTAATCTATATACCTTCGAGATACAATATTATCTGAATTTCTCAAGCTACAATAATAACACACGTGTTTTAGCAAAATTTAATTTTTAAGCTAAAACTGAAAAACGATAATGGTTTTTAATAAAAATTTAGGTGTAAAAATATATTGTTTGAACATTTCCAGCTTGATTTGAATTATTTTTACGACTTCAGTTTAGAAGAAACAGTTTTATGAGAGATGAATAATTTAGAAAGATAAGATCACGATTAATAGTATAAAAGCCACAGTACTAAAATATATTGAAGATTATTCAAATGTCACACTTGCTTTGAAATTTTTCATAAGTGCTTTTTCCTTTATTTAAAAAAAGAGCGGACCATGATTCGTATACTTTGTTTCATCTTAATGCTTTTCCCCAATCCTATTGGTAAATATACTAGTTTCTATGATTTAAATTAAATGTTTAATTGTAATTTTCATTAAATTTCAGTGTTAATTAATAGCGCTGTGAAATTAATGTGAAGGGTAAAATTGTTCACCAATTTTCTTTTTCTTTCAAATCGATTCAGTATTAAATTTTGTAAAACTTTGTGTTAGAAATTTTTTAGAAATGGTTTAGTTTTTTATGAACAAAATTCAAACAAATCATTCGTTTATTAAATTTTTTCATTAAATTAACCACTTTTAGTAGTATTTAATGAGTCTTAACGAAATATTTTTATATAAATTAAAACAAGTTTTCAACACGTTTGCTTGAATTGTTGGTTCCGGTTAAGTGATAGGTAAAAATCGCATAGTTTAAAATTATCCATAAACGAACTTTTTGCAGCTAATAGTTTACGAGATATTAATTAATGAATGAGGCGTAGTATGTTTTCAGAGAAGCCTACATTTTAATAAATGTTTATTGTTATAAATAATACTTTTATCGTATTTCTCTTCTTATATAGAATAGTCGCAAAGATAGGACAGTTTTTGTTCAAGAAAAACAATTTTTCAGATGTACACGAAAATGTTAACATTTTTAATAACAAATTCGTATAAACAATCTTTTCTTTATACTTAAAGTTGCCGGAAAAATCTACACAACTTTTTTAAAACCAATTTGAAAAAGTGGATAAATTTATGAAAAGGTATCTCATTTTTCAATTGTTTGAACTAAATCATTTTTTTTAATATACAAGTTACATAAAAACTGATTAGGCCATTTTATTTTACGCGAAAAATTATATACAGACGAATTGTTATATAATTTTTTCTTTGCCTCACATTTTATTAGGTACAAATAAATGTCTAAGCATGTGTCGTACTATTTATTTGTTTATTTATGTTACATAACAAATTGGGTTGTGATCAAAATTATCTATAACATGGACTATACTTTTTTTCGTAAAATTGAATGACGTAATCAGTATTTATATAACCCACATATATACATACAAATTGTTCAAACAATTGAAAAACTAAATATTTCTTCATGAAAAATCATCTTTGAATGAAATGCTCTCATCTCAATAACAACTTCTCTTCTAGATGTGTATAGATTTTCCCACAGGACTTAATGAATTAAAAATTGTTTATGACTTCATAAATTGCTTACAAATTTTAAATTAATAACAGTTTTTCATTGCCGAATACTATTTAAAAAATAAATCAAAACGATGTGATGTAGAAAAGGTCTTAAGACGAAATTTCATATTTTTAGCCGATATTTCCATTTTTTTTTAATTCGTCTTTTTTTGGTTAAATATTACCTTTTTTATCTGAGAAATTCAAGTATTTGGTTCATGTTTTAGCTATAAAATTTTACTGTTTTGGGTTAAATTGTTACCTTTAAATATTTTTTGTTAAAACTTCATTCTTCTAGAATAAAATCTCATGTTTTATGGTAGAAAAGTCATCCTTCGTGATTGAGAATGAACTTTTTGTTGAAAATTCATCTTTTCGGGTTAATCGTTAAAAGCCTTTCAAGGAATTTATTTATTATTATTATTTTTTTTGCTATAAACGTCAATTATTCTTAATGGAATTTTATTTGATTTTTTTGTTTAAAATTTATAATTTTAGATTGAAAATTCGTGTTTTATGATAGAAAAGTCATTTTTTGTAGTTAAAAATGAACATTTTATTGAAAAATAAACCGTCTTTAAAAAATTAATATTTTTCGTTAGAAATTTATATTGTTTTTGGTCATATCTTAATCTTTTTTTCAAAAATTCGTCCTTCTGGATTGAAAATTCATGTTTTCTGATAGAAAAGTCATGTTTCGTAGTTAAAGATAAACTTTTTCGTTGAAAATTCAAATGCCTTTGAAAAAATTCTTTTCTTTGGCTTCAAAATGTATCTTTTTGTTTAAAAGTTCAACTCCTTTGTTTGAAATTCGTATTCTTTGCTTTAAAATTTAACTATTTATTTGCTCATGCAACTCTTTGGTTAAAAATTAATTTTCATTTGTTTGAAAATTCGAACAATCTCTTCGAAATTTTATCTTTTTTGGTTGGAAATTTAAATATTGAATTCGAAAATGAAACTATTTTCTTGCAAAATATCCTCTTTATTCGAAAAGTCGGGTATTCAGTAAAAAAATTCTTGGTTAAAAAATGAACTATCTTCTAAAAAAATCGTCTTTTTGGCTTAAAGATTCAATATTTGTTTAAAATTGCAACTGTTTGTCATTGAAAGTTTAACTATTTAGTTGTAAATGCAACAGTTTTATCTAAGATTAATTTTTGTTGCCAAAAATTCAATATAAATTTGGACTTGAAATCGTAAGTATTTCATATTGAGTTCAAAAGGGTATTTACATTAATTTTATTTAAAAGAATTTGAAAGATTATGGAGTCAATGGATGGATCCTAGAAGCTATAAAAACAATATATACAGGTAGCAAAGCGAGTGTAAGAGTGAATGGGAAACTGAGTGACTGTTTCGATATTATTCAAGGAGTTAGACAAGGATGCGTTATGTCTTCATGGTTATTTATATTATTTATGGACAAGTGTTTAAGAATGGTTCTCTTCGACGAAGAGGGTGTGGATCTCGAAACAGTAAGGGTACGTGGGTTAGCGTTCACAGATGATAAGATTGTTATGGCAGAGTCTATCGAAGACCTACAAAGAATGTTGAATAAATTAGATGCAATCATGAAGAGCATGGGCCTCAAAATTAACGCAAATAAAACAAAAACTATGGTGTTCGAAGGAAAGAGTGAGAAAACACTATGCAATATTTTACTAAATGATGAGAGAATTGAACAAGTTGATAAGTTCGTATACCTTGGTAGCTTATTTACTAGGAACGGGAAGATAGATGAGGAATTAGATATATGCATAAACGAAGGTAAGAAGGTTATTTGTAGAGCAGGTACAAATAATAACTTGCCGATGAGGGAACCGTGGGACCGAGAGAAAATCGGTCCTCGGCCATGCGTGCGTGACTAACAGGAGCGTAGCAATAGAGTGGGCAATACCCTCAGGGCTTTAGTTGCGTCAGCTGTTGTATTCTCACACGTTCCTGAGTGTTTACGTTCAAAGCAAGCGAATGTTATGTTCTATTTATGTGAAGGCTATTTAGGACCATCCTCGAAATCACACTTAAATGGGATTTCCAGAGTAATAGGCTATTATTGAATTCGGCCCCTCAATTAATTTTTCTACGTATACTTTCCTTTTGCAGAATTAGGTTGGATATGTAAAAATAACGACATTCATCATATTCTTCGGCTTAGTGTTCATCATTACACTAGTATAAGGTATCCAGGTTCAATTCGACAGTTACAATCAGGCCTTCAGCTTGTAGCCGTTCATGGTGACTACATCATTGGAGTAATCGAAAGGGAATATTTATGTCCATTAATGGATGCTAGAGACGATCTTGATAATAACTATGGAAGAGTCAAAATACGCATTAATGGTAACTTGATTGAACCTATATTGAGACGAGATCCTCTGAATAAACGGTTTTACAAGAAATTCCCGACAAATAAATGTTACCCTGCGGAGCTACATTACTGACGGTTGCCTCGCCCATTTTCAAAAATAACAACAAAAAGAACAATGTTCTTAAATCTAATGTTATGCCCGATTTTTTAGGCTCTTCGATGGGAAAAATAATATACAGTGCGAAACTACGAAAAGAGAGACTAAACCTGGCCTAGATTTACCCTATAGGGTAGACCAGGCCTATCCAGCGAGAAGAAATTTCAGGATTTTTCGTCGAAACGACTTAAATTGCAGGTGTATTTTTTCCACATCCATTCTCCACTTACCATTCTACTTCCTCAGAATAACCACCACCCGATCTTTCTCGAGTGAAGAGATAAAAGTGGAGATGGAAATGCACTACCTACTTTGAGTAAATTTCTGCTCGCCGGATAGGCCTGGGGAAAACCAAAGTAAGCCAAAGTTGCAATTTTGGCATAGGATTATATCAGTCACTTTAATATTATAACCTTGTATCTATATTTGTCTTGTTTATTGTTAACGAGTTTGAATAAAATTGTGCATAATAAGATGTAAAGAAATGCTTGAAAGAACCCTAATTTCCTTGGTTTATATTATATTTTGATAACCCTTTGAGAAGAAAAATAAAAAAAGAGAGAAAACGATTTTGCAAAAAATTTTTTAAAAATTTTAATCTGCGTCTTTCCTGTATTTGATATTTTATAAACTGAAAAATTTAGTATTTAAAATATATCAGTTTTAAATCAATATTGACCAAATAGAAGACATATGTTGAATTTATTAATGGGAAATTTCCGAAAATTAATCATTCACTTGTAAAAAAATAATTTCAAAAGCAGGTCAAGGATGATCATTTAACTAACTTGTGTCCCCTTGAATCCAATAAAAGCCCTCCAAATATTTTTAATTTTCAACTACAGAAATGGATTTTTTAATGAAAATGATGAATCATAAATGAAAAAGTAAAATTTTAAACAAATAGCTGTATTTTCAACCCAAAGCATAGATTTTCCAGTAAAAAAAGACAAATTTTCAACTAAATGAGCTTAATTATCAACTCAAGCGAATTATTTTCTACCAAAAATGATAAATTTTTAACCAAAAAAAGAGTAACTAAATTTTCAGATAGAAAAATAAATTTTTAAACAAAAATACGAATTTTTTACAAAATAGTTCCATTTTCAACCAAGAAAATGATTTTTTCTACAAAAAGATGATGTTTTCACTTATGAGATAACTTTGCTACCAAAAATACGAATTTCCAACCACAAATAATAATGATTAAAAAAAAAAGTTTTTAAACTTAAATCGGGAAACATCAACAAAAAAAATCAGCAAAATAGTTCTTTCAACAAAGTAGTGGAATTTTCAAGCAAAAAAATTGAATTTTAACTGAAATGATGAATCTTTAAGTAAGAAAATTAACTTTCAAACAAATAGTTGAATTTTCAATCCAAAAGATGAATTTTCCACCAAAAAAGACAAATTTTCAACAAAATACATGAAGTTTCAACTAAAAATGATGATTTTTTATCGAAAAATAAATTAGTATATATTTCAGTTAGAAAAATAAAATTAAAAAAAAAATTAATCCTCAAGCAAAACAGTAATTTCTTAGTCGAAAACAGAACAATGAAATTTTGAGTAAAACGTGAATTTTTAAAGAACAAGATTAAGTTTCTATGAAGGAAGATCATTTTTCCACAAAAAGGTTAAATAGTTCAATTTTAAGTTGAAGAAAATAATTTTTAACTAAAATTATGAACCTTCAAACCAAAAAATTAATTTTAAATCAAATAGTTGTGCTTTCCATTCAAAAAATTAATTTTCTACAAAAAAACGCTTGTGTAAAAAAATGGTTCAGTTTTTAATCAACGAAATGAATTTTTAACCAAGAAGATGATGTTTTCACTAATGAGATTACTTTTATCCCAAAAAACAATACATTTTCAGCAAAATAGTTGAATCCTCATATAAAACGGAACAATTTTTCATTAAAAATAAAATAGTTAAATTTTCAGTAAATAAATTAATTTTCAAAAAAATAGAACAAATTTCTATCAAAATAGTTAAATTTAAAACCAAAAAGATGAATTTTCAAGAAAAAAGACAATTATTTACATAAACTTTTATCCTAAAAACAAATAAGTTTTCAACAATTTAGTTAAATTTTAAAGAAAAAAAGTTCAACTAAAATGATGATACAAGACAATGATTTAACTTGATATATCAACAAAAACTATTTTTATTCTAAACAAAACACAATCGAATTCCTGGCTTTTCCTGACGTGTTTTAAATTCTATGACTTTTTCTGACTTCATGGAATCCCCTAATCTGTCTCAACCCTGTTTTAGGAAAGTTTGTAATGCTGTTTTTAATTTATAATATCAATTTTTTAATTTAAATATTAATTAAAGCGGCTTTAATTCCACTAAAATATAAAATTATTATGATTTTTATATTATATTATAATTATCATCATTATTAATTATTATTATAAATAAATTATCATTATACCTTTATACTTTATACTTTATGTTCAGGCAAGTCTTCGATTAACTCTGCCATAACAACCTTATCATCTGCAAAACCACTCACTGTCTTGAGATCCACGTATTAGTTTTTAAAATTTGTTTCCTATATCGAACACTCTTTTGAACGCCTTCAAATTATTTAAATCAATAAAAAATTCAAACAATAAAAAAAATCAACGAGAATATGTTCATAAATAATTAATGATAACGCTATTTTATGGCCCCGTTAATGCCCTATTATTATTAACATCATTTACTAAAAATAGAAATACTGGTCAGGGCTTTCCTGGCTGAAAACGGATTTTTTATTTTGGGAGGTATTTATAGAATATGCAAAATAGCGTATTCTGCATGTAATTTTCTTTTATTGAAGTAATTTATAACCAAAAAAAGAAATATTTCTGATGACTGGATTTGCAAACTTAGTATCTTATTCTATATACGTAAAATTCAATAATCATCATACTTTATTTGATTGAAGACCTACCATTGATTCGCTCCGCATGAGAAGCATTTAAGAAGGCGTGATGACTTATAATGCGCATATTATTAACTCGATTTTGATATATTCATATGTATTGAATGAATAAACAATAATAAATTAGCGATTCTGTCCAGATATTTGCTTGTCTTATGAAATAAATTTCATTTCAATTAATGATATACTGATAAATCGTTTTTAAAGTAGTAAGGCAAACAGAATCCTTAAATATTATTTGCGTTTTGAAACGAAGCACGATTTGTATGTTTTTGAAACAGGACAATTATTTTTTACCGTTTACTTATTCTTCAGAAAAAAAGGAAAAAAAATTCTTTACATGAAGATTCGTGATATTGAATCACCGCCAAGTAAAATAAAACGCAAATATATTTTCTCGAAAGAAAGCTAGTTATTTTAGATATGGATTTCTATCAAACCTTTTGGAATTAATCAAAAATCGCAAACAAATAACTTCTGTGCGGAGACATTGTAACAATTTTCACAAAAATTATTCATTTGATTGAACTTTCCTCAATTAAAAAATGTCTAATAACATATTCTAAATATTTTTTCGAATGCCTGTCTGCTTTTTATCACAAATATATTAAATTTGAGAAATGATTTTAAAAAAATGTTGATTAACTTTTTTCAGCATTTCATAATATTTTAATAATGTTTTATTTTTTCATAGTTAAACTTTTTCAATGATATAATTCGAAGTTTATGGATGAACATAAAATATTCCTTGACTCTAGACAAAGCGACTGACCTATAATATTGATACGTTTTATTATAGAGTAAGAAATTTACGGTCATACATAATATTTGAAAATTCGGTTTTTCATGGTGTAACTTTTTTCATTAAGATGGTTAAAACTTTGCAAAAACGAATCAGATTCCTTGATTCAAAACCAAGTGATTGTTAATAAATTGTATTGAACAGTAGTATTCGACACATTTTGGTTGACCTATTTGTTTTTCTTTATTTACACTCGTTCTATAAGAAAGAAAATTTATTTTCTAATTAATCATCATGAAGAAGCAAAGTGTTAATCAAATAAGGGTCACCCCTTTGTTAGGGTTCTACAGTTTCGACCCCCTCCCCCCTAACTTGCGTAATTTTGGCAGACAGGATTTTTTTTTAATTTAGTTATTATTGTTTCTTACTAATTAAATTGAAAGTTGAAGTTTCAGCCAAGAAGAATAATTTTCAAGAAAAAGATTCAATTTTTTTACAAAACAGTTGAATTTTCTTCCAAGTAGTTTAACTATCTATCATATTTTTGAATTTTTGAGCCATGACGATGAATTTTCTACAAAAAATGTCAATTTCCAACCCGAAAATATGAATTTTCAACATAAAACTTAATTTTTAAGCAAAAAGTTGAATATTTAATCAAATTGTTGATTATTCAACAAAATAGTTTTAAATTTTTAGTTTAGAAAATTAATTTTTAACTAAAAAAATGTCATCAAAGCAGTTTAATTATCAAGCAAAAAAATTCAACTAATTGAATTTCATTTGAATTTTATATATCCATATTTTGTTGAGAATTTTTCAGTTGTTGCAGAATATTAAATCTTTTTGGTGACTAATAGACCTTTTGGTTGAAAATCATTTAAAACCATTCCCAAAACTTTTAAACCTTCTAAATATCTTTTAAAATTATTCGAACTTTTCCAAAAATCCCTAAAATTCTAAATAATTTAAGAAATTGCCTTGAAGTCTTTCAGACCTTCTAAAATTGTTGGGACCATTTTTTTTCGGTTTAAACATTTTTGTATGGCTATTCGTAGTACTCGAAAAGATCTACAATTTATCCTAATTGCTTTTGTCGATAAAAAGAAAATTCTCAGAGTCATAGCATTTATAAGAATTAAAAAATCAATCGAAAATCAAAATTTTAAACCAAACGACGCACGATATGAAAAAAGTCAAGTGAAGAAAACCATTGTCTTTTGAGAACCCTATAAGATAATCATAATAAATTTTTGGACTTTCTTGAAAAATCGAATACACCAATTTTAATTTCACAAAAAATAATGAAAAAAAATTCCATTTTGTGGTCAAACTATGCAAGATATGAAAACAAATGAATTAACAAAAATTATGATCAAAAAAAAAAGATCTACAAGTTTGTTAATAATCACTTTTTCATAGGATAGGTAGTTTTTATTTTATTCGTTATGTAATTATTAGGTGTATTTAAATTATTTGTTATGTTGAAAGAGTTCTAAGACAAAATTAAATTTACATCATATGAAGTTATCACTTCTGCCGTTTTAGTTTAATACTGAAGAATAAGTGAATAGTTCAAAGGGACCTGGGAAAGTTTCCTTGTAAAAATTTAGGTTAACTAACATTTATTTTCAGAAAAATTAAAGAACTTTATAGCTTATATTGTGCAGCAATTGGTGAACGTACTGTAGAGCCACCTATGTTTCGACGCTGCGGAATACTTAAGTGCCTTTTATTGTTCAAAATTGAAAATATAAGAATTTTGAGTACTTAGTACCTCAAATACACTGCAATCTTCAGGTGTCTTGTATTTTTTAATTTTGTAATTGCATTAACAATTCCTTTAGTAGATATAGTTATACTAATTCATTTGGTT
>NC_046663.1:47761740-47788613 GCF_010883055.1 Belonocnema kinseyi
AAAAATGAAACGAATCAGAAGTTTTCTACTAATTCAGATTTAAGGTTAAGAAGGAATTATAAGGTATCGTAAAAGGTTGCATCATATTGCATAATATTTCAAAGAGAGAGAGAGAGAGCGTACATTATATTTTAGGAGTAATTATCCCCCGAAAATTCTTTACACATGTAACAATATTAGTACTGACTCGAATTACGGAGTTTTCTGTAATACTATCCCTACACGAGCTGGAAATGGGTTTGTCTTACACAAAATTCCATAATAATAGACAGTACATATAATATCACCAATGGATCTGATTATTTACTTCGTCTTCCTCATTCTGTACAGATAGAGTTCGTCGAACAAGTGAGATGGTGAAGCTCTCGTTCAACTTGAGGCAATTAAGATAAGGCCGGTCATTGGGTTTTCCAATTTCCAAAGAAATTTCATTTCCCTTGCAGAAGTTTCGTACGAGTTTGTTCTTTTCGGATATAGAAGGAACTTTCTTTAAGGGAGAAAGAGACGAGTGGTTGGGGGGGAGAGCATTTGAGACGTTAGGAAGCCACGGAGAAAATTGAAAATCGAATCAGTGCCAAATCGAATTACCTGACTCTTCCGACTCCATAACGTGCGTATATATAAGACCATTTATTATCATTAGAAAAAGTAGCTTCTTATTCATATTCTTATTTTTTTCTTTTGTTGGGTAAGATTTATACGGTTTTTTTTGCAATGGTCCTCGATTCGTTTGCTTAGCATTCAACTCTAACACAATGCCGAGACAACGAACCGAAAGAATAACTCACCCAGAACACACGCAACCTGAATGCAAAAGCACAAAAATATGTGGCTTATACGTGCGCATTTTGCAGAAATCATGTACTGTCTATCACATTTATTTTGGAAAAATCCAAGGGGTTAATTATTTGGATTTTCGGTCTACACTGCAAGATTCCATCGGATTTCAAAACATTGTATATGTGATGGAACAACGTTGCATGAGATTGCAAAAGATTTCATAAATTTTATACATATTTTCGTAGATTTTATAGAAATTGTATGCACCAAAATGTTACAGCTCAAAACCACAAGTAAAAATGTTATAGGAAAATTATTAAAGGCCTATAGGCCTATACTAATTTTGCATCAGATTACAAAATATGTCATATATGTGACTGAAAAATGATGCACAAGATAGCAAAAGATGCCATGGATTACACAGATTTTAAATAGATCCTATAGATTGAGATGGCATGAGATTACATTGTTCATACGAAAAATTATGAGGAATTTTTTTTGAAGGCCTATCCTATACTAACTTTGCTTGAGATTGCAAAAGATTCCATACATGTGACTGAAAAATGGTTCATGAGATTGGAAAAGATTTCGTGTATTTTATACATATTTTGATAGATTTTATAGAAGTGGCATCACCAAAATTGTTGCGACTCAAAACTACAAATAAAAATATTATACGAAAATTATTAATGGCCTATATGCCTATACTAATTTTGCATGGTATTGCAAAAGATTGCGTATTCATGTGACTAAAAAATGTTGCATGAGTTTGCAAAAGATTCCATGAATTTGATAGAATAGTTTTACAGAGATTCCATGACATTTCATTACCCGTACGAATACAAATATAATAGGAAAATTAGTATATACCTATAGGTCTATACTGATTTTGCATGAGATTACTAAAGATTTTATACATGTGACTGAAAAATGATTCATGAGATTGCAAAATATTCCATGGATTTTATAGATTTTTTATAAATTTTATCAAAATTGCATAACTAAAATTGTTGCAACTAAAAATAAAAAAAAATGAAATAGGAATATTATTAAAGGCCTATAGGCCTATACTAATTTTAGAATGAGACTGCAAAAAAGATTTGACTAAAAATTTCTGCGTGAGACTACAGAAGATTCCAAAGGTTAAAATTCTGTTAACAAATTGCATTTTTCAAATTTTACTAGCGTTTTTTGAACCCTGAAAACGGTATTTTTGAGGAAAAATCATTATATTTTAAGGATCCATAATTTTCTAACAATTTTAGGTCAAATTATAACGTATTAATAGCCGATTTTTACTGTTAAGTGCTATGAAAACAAAAAACATAATTTGATCAAGATTTAGAATCTATGAACAATTTTGAATAAGGTTATTGATTTTCGTTTGAAAATGGTATTTTTAATTAAAACATTAAATTTTAAAATATGATTTACGACTTTTAAGAATTTTAGGGTACTTGAGCGTTTTATGCCAGAAATTGGTGTTTCAGAAAATGTTTTTTTGTTGTTGCGAAATCCATTATAATTTGAATATTATTTGGAATCTTGTATTATTATAGTATTTTTCGTCGGAAATTGATCTTTTTGATATAAAACGCGAGCGCGCGCGCGTGTGTGTGTGTGTGTGTAAATTTCGAAGTTAGAAAATCAATTTCCATGAAGTATCAAAATATTCTCCTTATTGCTTTTCTACTATTTTAGAGAATGGATACTTTGAATAACATGAACTTTGTATTAAAATTAATGAAGAAAAAACCAAAGTTTTCTACCTATTAATAAGAAAATCTACAAATAAATAATCAATAATTATTTCAACAATTGAAAATGAGTTAGAAATGCTTGAAAAATTTCACTTGTCAAATAAAAATAAAATATATCAAAAAAGGGAAAAACAAAGCTTATGAGCATTAATTTTGCGCAAAATGATCAACTCCAGACTTTTGGCAAATTTTTAAGCTTCCATAAACGGGAGGGGATAGGGTCAAAATTTAAATTAATTTAGCTGTAATTGCTCATTAGAGAGTCCCTCATAAATTCTAATTATCTCCCGAAACCTAACTTTAAATCCAGAAATGTGAACCTCACATATATTGTGCGAATTGATAAATTTATGTATCGAGATGGGAGAAGTTCCAGATGACTGAAAATAAGCGATTATCGTACAAGTTTGCAAATGAAAGTGAGATAAAAGCAAATGCAATAATTACTTTAATTATTTAATTTTATTCATTTAATTTAAATTATTAGATCTCATGTAGTACCGTAAATGAAATACATTTAAAAATACTTATGTAGTAGGGTATTGAAAATAACAGAAGAAAAGATATGGAAAGTCCAAAGTAGGTAGTCCTGAAAGGGTACGGAGTCAATGTATAGCTCCTACCAACAATAAAATAAATATTTGCTCGTAGCAAAGCGAGTGTAAGGGTTAATGGGAAACTGAGTGCTTCGATATTATACAAGGTATTATACAAAGTAGCGTTATTTCCTCATGGCTATTTATTATATTCATGGAAATGTGTCTAAGAATGACCCTCTTCGGTGGAGAAGGTGTGGATCTCGGGAACGTGAGGGTACGTGGGCTAGCGTTTGCGGATGATAAGGTTGTTATGGGAGAATTAATCGAAAACTTGCAAAGAATGTCAAGCAAACTTAATACAAGCACGAAGAACATAGGCTTAAAAATTAACGTAAATAAAACAAAAATTATGGCGTTTGAAGGAAAGGATGAGAAAACAATATGCAACATTCTCCTAAAATATTAAAGAATATAACAAGTTAATAAGTACGTATATCTTGGCAGCCTATTCATTATCGACGGAAAGATGGATGTAGGTTTAGATAAACGCAGAAGACAAGGTAAGAAGTTTGTTGGTAAAGAAGGATCCTTGATCAAAAATAAAAATATATCAGGTACAGCTAAATAGGTAATATATACGTCTATACTTACATAGACTGTTATGTGCGGTAGACAGATCTGGGTATGTCAAGAAAATTATAAGAGTAAAATTAACGCGGTTACCATGAAATGCCTGCGCATTGTGTGCGGTAAACCACTAATGGACAAAGCGAGTAATGAGGGAATCCTCAAAGAATGTGGTGTAGAGGATACACTAGGTGACATATGTAAAAGAAATTCATTATGATGCTATGAGCATGTTGAAAAAATAAAATCTGATCAAATAACGAAACAAGTGTATCAAGCTAAACTAAATGGCAGCGTGCCCAGAGGCTAACCGCGGACAGAATGTGTAAATGAAACCCTAATACGAAGAGACTTAAGGAGCCATAGAAACATATGAGGAAATGCATGGACGTGAAGGAAGCTAAATAGATATTCTAAGACAGTAAAGTGTAGCGAAAAATAGTTTATAAAAAATGCATGAGGAAGAGGCCCAGGTGGCGAGTTTTACATGATGACTTTGTGAACCTCTTCACCTAAGGTGATCGCTAGAAAGATTGATCAGTAACCTGAGTCAGAGCAGTATTGTGGAACAAACGTGTTATTTAAATAAACAACACGGGAGTTCTACGTGAATCTAAGGATTGCATATCTGAAATATTTAATTAATTAATTGTACCAATTAATCTTGATACCAATTAATTAATTAATTTGAATCTTGCCCCCCCCCCCCACATTACTTCCTTTTCCAATGAGTGACTCACGCTTACCTCGAAAGAGATATGGCTTAGTGGTTTAATAATGATAATAATATTATCTGTTGGACTTTCATCATAAGTAGTAACGGGCTCGACGTGGCAGCCTTTTCATCAGCTGACAGCACATACAGTGGAACAAAAAAAACGTCCATGGATACATCGATTTTCAGAAAACAATTATTATCCGATGGGATCTTTTTTTAATTACACCTAACTAAATTTTTCATGAAACTTTCACAGCAGATTTGTGAACAATTGTTCAATTTTGTTGGAATAATTAACAACAATAGAAAAAAATTTTGAGTTTTAAAGTACCGTTTTTTAACAAATATTTGGATACGTTCAAAACACCTAGGAAACATAAAGCCACTTTCCCAAAAAAATTTCAATAGCAATGCAAATGTTTAAAAATTTCTTAAATTTTTTATAAACAAGTAAGTAAATTATATTATGTGAAGAATTTCGGGATGTAAAATTTCTTAATTTAATGTCTGAGATACAACTAATTATTATTGGTGAGAAAAAACCTTAATTTGTCGACTTCTTCCAGACTACTTATTCGGTAATTTTATACATTACATGCCGTTTCGGAATTAGACCGATTCCCTCATCAGATATATAATATTAAAGTAAAATATGAATCATTAATTAAAATGGTGTACAAATTTATAATATGATGGTAATTATAGGAATAGTAAAAATTACAATACCTTAAGTCATTATGTAGAAGTTTATAAATTGAAATCGAAAATTTTTGAGTACTCATTTAGTAAGATGGAGGCGGAGGGTACACACCCTGTCATCCTTTTAAGTTTATTATTTAACGACTCAAAAATTTTCGATTTCAATTTTTAAACTTCTACATAATGACTTAAGGTATTGTAATTTTTACTATTCCTATAATTACCATCATATTATAAATTTGTACACCATTTTAGTTAATAATTCATATTTTACTTTTATATTAGATATCTGATAAGGGAATCGGTCTGATTCCGAAACGTCATGTAATGTATAAAATTACCGAATAAATAGTCTGGAAGAAGTCGACAAAATAAGGTATTTCTTTACCAATAATAAATTAAATTAGTTTTATGGTGACTGGCAGCGAATCGTCACTTGATTCGCACTGCACTTGAACAGTTTATGGATACAAAGAGTTTTTTTAAGTTGAATTCATGAAAGTTAATAAATAATTTGTTATTTTGTATACAAATATTTGTCCATACAATAAAAATTTATAATTGCTTAAACAACCTTAATTAAAACATGCACTATTTGGTTTTTTTAAACTGATAAACGAGCAATCCTTGTTTAAATTATTTTTCATCATGTAATGTATTCATAGATAAAATTTAGTTAATTTTTTCATGGAATTAACAGCAAATTACTCAGCAATAATTTCTTGGTATGATTTTATTTCAGTTAGGACCCTTCGATATCGATTGCCTATTATTATTGTTATTAACAACGCTGTACACAAATTTTTCTCGTCTAATGCATTCATAAACTAAAAATAACATTTTTCTTGTGCAATGTACTTAAATTACTTAACAATAATTTCTTACTATCAGTTGAAGAAATTCGATAATTTGTAAAAGAAACTTAATTACTTGTTGAAAACCTATATATTTTATAATGTGTACAGCGAAAGTAATAAAATTGTTAATAATAATAACAATAGTAAATCGTTATTGAAATTTTGGATTGAGTTCAAAAAATTTGTTGTTAAAAAGACAAAGTTTAAATGCTAAAAAATAGTCAAATATTGCGTTTGTTGATTAAGGTTGCTTGAATGATTATCAATTTTATTGGATGACCAAATATGATACTTAGGTTTTGTCGTCAAGTAATATATATATATATATATGATTGATTCCTTAGCGGCCATGACAGCTTCCAGCTTGATATGGAATTTCATTAAATTTCATTTTAAAAACAATTTTGAATTGGATAAAAATTCCATTCTAAAAATTCAATTGTCTACAAACTTTTTTTTGCCTTACTGTGTGACAGTGTGCACATCACTACCCCCGACAAGGTCTTGCAGCATTTTCAATTTAACTCAAATGGACTTTTTACACCCCTAACTTATTTTGAGTCTATTCGCTGGGTTCAGTATCACCTGAGTAGACTTTCCATCGCCTCGTTTATCGTTAAATTCAACCCTGCTTCATCCCATATTCACAGGACGTCACCTTTTCTCGTTCTGCAAGAACCTGACTTCTCTTTCTATTGTTATCCATGGCCTATTTCCACTTTCCCTTGCCAGACCCCAACGGCTTTCTTCCCTTCTTTTAGATTTTAGCCTTTACAGCAAAAACGAGAAAACCGCCCCTTCGATATACCCTCAGACTCATCAGCATTATGGCACAAAGGGCGGACGGAATGGAAAGGGGATGAGAGATTCGAGAAATTCAGAATTTTTACACATCGTACAGCGGTAAAAATGGAGTTTTTGGGGACAAAAATCAGCCTTCTTCACAATTCTCAAGAGGTCAAAGTTTTTTAAAATTCCCATGAAACGAGGAATGACAAAGTAGGGGAAGTGAATTTAAATGAAGGGAGAAGTAAGGGAAGTGACAGGAAATTAGGAGAGGAGAAATAAAGGAAATTAGGGTAAATAAGGGAAAAAGAAGTGGCGGAATGAGACGAAGATAAGTAGGGGAACGAGATGAGAAGAAGTAAGGGTAAGTAAGTAAGATAAATGTGAGAAGGGGCATCAGAAAAGAAGAAGTAGGGAAATGTGTGGAGAGGAAGTATAGAGAGTGAGGGAAAATAAGAGTGGGAGGATCAGGAGAGGGAATGTGAGGGGAAATAAAGGAGAGGTAGAAGATTAAGTGAGGGGTCATGAGGCGAGGGAAGGTAGGGTAATTATTGGAAGAAAGGGGAAATTAGGGTAGTTTGAAAATCAGGCTTGGAAAAGAAAGAAAATAAGCGAAATTGGATGGAAGGTCTGTATGGAACGTGACGGGAAATGAACAGAGGGAAAGTTGGAAAAATGAACGAAAATGAAGGAAGGGGTAGCAGTGCATTCCATGGAATTAGCCGGATTACAAATGGATTACCTCGTATTAGAAATGGATAGCCTATCATTACAAGTGTATTACATGGGATTTAAATGATATCATTTAACTAGGATTAAAAGTAGAATAGCTAGGATTACAAGTGGACTACAAGGAATTGCAAGCTAATTAACTAGTATCACAAGTGGATTTACTAATTCTGCAAGTGACTGAACTGAGACTACATGTGGATTAACTGGAATTGAAAATGGATCAACGAGGATTATGCTGGATAACTTGGAGTACCCGGATCATCACTGATCATTTGGGTTACCTGGATAATTCGTCTTGCAAGTGGATTAACTGTGATTAAAAGTGGTTTAAATGAGATTACAAGTGGATTTATTAAGACTGCAATTGGATTAATTGAGATGACAAATGGATGAGGCTGGATTAAAATTTGATTATTCCAGATTCTATTTAGAATAGCTGGAACAAACAATCACTTTGATTGCAAGTGGATTATTCGAGAATACTAGTAAATTACTCTTGATTACAAGAGGCTTACTCTGCATTACAAGTGGATTATCTAAGATTATTTGGATTACTTGGATTACTTGGATTACCATTTAGGATTATACAGCGGGAATAAAACACCTTTTTTAAACAAAAATGTATGACCAAAAAACAATTTGTTACTTAACATTTAAGAATAATGCCCAATATGTAAGAGTAAGGAAAAGAATTTGTTTATATTGGTATAAACAAACTATGGGGCAAAAAGCATTTTTTCATGATATGCAATGATCAACTATTTCAAATTCATCGATTTATATAAAATATAACAGATAATAATGTGGGTTTAGAAGTGGGACGATGGTCGTGGGGGCTAAAGCGTAGGCTTTGGACCCACTCCGTCGACTTGCGGGTTCGATTCCCGCCTCGCACTCTGGAAGAGCCTCGGCGGCCCATGCGATGAACACTAGCCTTAGCAAGGGAGTTGTTCATCTCCGGAGAGTCGTGGGACCGGTACCTCTAGAGGAAAAAGGTTTTCTCTGAGTAATAAAAGCTGTTGCTCTTGGTGGTTCGGAACCCACCTTAAACTGTAGGCCCCCTTCCACCACCAAGTAAGTGTGTGAGGGGTGTGTAAATGAATAAAGAAGAAGGTGCAAGAAAAATGTAAACACATAGGGGACACATTAGAAGCTTCCATTTTAGTAATAATGTGGGTTTACAATTATTTACTGTCAGTAAAGTACCATTCGCTGATGATATAACAGATTCATTTTAAATACTAAGGAACAGCTGCTACTTACTATTTATTTAAACAATTTCTATAAACAAATGCACAATTTAACCATAGTTTCATAAATAAGCTTCATTTTTTGTGGAATCAATTTGAAATGTTTTGCCAAAAAATCCTTGTTATATTTTTAATAATTAAAAAAACTGTTAATTTCATAAACAATTTTTATAAGCAAATGCACATTTTGACAATTTTTTTCATGATACGGCCTCATTTTTTTTTGCGGAATCAACTCGAAATGTTTCGCCAAAAACTCTTTGCTGGCTTATTTTTCATGGTGATAATAATTGTTATCATATAAAAAAATTCTATAAGGAAATTCACATTTTCACAGTCGTTTTCTAAATAGCCTTACTTTTCGTTTGAAGAGATAATAACTTGTAATAATTAAAAATACATGACAGCCAGGAGTCTTTGACAAGATATTTCAAGTTAATTCCGATAATAAAATGAAACAACTATTTTCTTGATAATTTAATTTTGTTTTTTTTTTAATACATTGCTTTTTTTATTGAACATTTGTCTTTTTAGACAGAAATTCGTTTTTTCGGATTGAAAATTCAACTCTCTTCTAAAAAATTCGTCTTTTTGGCTTCAAACTATTAATTTTGGTCCAAGTTTAATATTTTTTGTTTAAAAATTCAACCATCTGGTTAAAAATTTATCTTTATAAGCTGGAAATTTAACTGCTTCTTTGAAAATTCATTCATTTTCTTGAAAATTTGTACCTCCTGCTTGAAATTCCAACTATTTGGTTATAAATGGAGCTTCTTGGTTGATAATTAGTTGCTATTTTGTTCAAAATTCTTCTTTTTGTATTGAAATCTTTTTAATACTTTTTAAACTAAAAATTCATAATTTTTTGTAGAAAATTAATCTTTTTTGGTTAAAAATAGAACATTTTGTTAAATATACAATATATTTGACTTAAAATCTTAAACGTTTCTATTGAATTCCAGAGAGTACCTGTAAATCAGCGGCGGATCCAGGCCTTGGTCTCGGAGGGGGCGATCGGGGCGTATAAGTCGAAAAAAGCAAAAAAAAAAAAATATTTCAAGTTATAAGTATAAAAACTTAGAGCTCGGGGGGGGGGCGATCGCCCCGATCGCCCCCCTCCGGATCCGCCAATGCTGTAAATTCAATTTATTTAAAATAAGTAATTCCCATTTTGGGATGTGACGTCTGCTAAAACATTAGCAATCTATGTTTTTCTTTTTATTCTAGGCGTTTATCAGATAAAATCAAATACAAAAATTTAATTAAAAAGGAAAGGAGCTCATATTTGCGACACCACCCTAAGGGGTGTAAGTTTTGTTTTATCTGTGGCGAAGAAGGGAATGGGTACAAAAAGTGTTCCAAAATTCGGTTTTTGGATTTTTTTCTAAGATGACGTATTAAGAAGTACTTATTCGTCGTCTAGTTTGTAAAAAACATTTTTTTTAAAGCCATATATATTATAGTAAAAATTTAACTTACATGACTTTAACCTTCAAGTATGGTCGTACGGTCCCACAGATCGCACCATGTTTTTGATACATGAGTGCTTTTTCCGATGAATTGATGAGTAATATTAAATGTAAGCTCACACGCGGTTCGTAAGAACACACGTCCACGGAGGCGTTAGAATTTTATATTACTGTTTCAAAATGTTCAAAAGTGTTTAAAACGCAAGATGATACTCACAAACAACCTTAAGCTTCATGCGGTTACCTCTGAGCAAAAAAGAACAAATTATGATGAACATGTGGCCGTGCGGTCTCTTAGACCGCAACATACTTTCGATAAGTGGGTCGCTGACCCTACTGGTCCATGTTAGTGAAAAATTAAATTGCGTTCATACTTAAATATTAAAACTGAGCTATAAATTAAACGTATTGGATTATTTATATATAATTGTTGATGATCTTTCAACAATAACCACGCGGTTTATACCAATGACATGAAAATGTTAATTACCTTTGTGTTCTTCTCTTTTTGTAATTTAATGGGAAAACTGATCAAATTGTAGGGAATAAATCATATATGCATTACACATTTCCGAGCAGTGTCACCGTGGCATGCCATTAGCGCATTGCGTTCGATGAATACCGTATCGTTTAAATGTTTCGAATTCTGTTTGGTTTATCATGCAATTGTGAACCATAAACTGTTAGAAGATTCTATAGTGACTTCAACATAAATTTAACGCAGGTAATATGCATACGGGTTAGGGCAACCTATAAAATTTTGAATTTGTTAATTTAGCTAATGCTACCCCATGATTTCCGTCATGTTGGTAAAAAAATACTCTTACAATTTTTGTTATGCAGGGCATTAATGCCCTGCAAAGCATTTTTTATTTAATGAGCAATACGCCCTGAATTTTATGAAACAATCTCAGGCAGAAATATTATATATTGTTTATATATAGTGTGAAGTATTATATATGATATTCATTTTTTCCTAAAATAATAATATGCACAAGATTGAGACTCAAAAATGAAGAGGATATTTTTTATAATTAATCAATTTAAAATATTCACACTGGGTGAGAGAAAAAATTTATAATTTTAAAATACACATTTTTTATTGTTATAAATATGAGTCATGTGCATTACTTATTTAAGTAACCTTCTTTTGAATTAAAAATCATTCAAAGGAACTCGACGGCATTTTTAAGAATTCAAGTTGAGTTTAAACCGATTGAGGATAAACTTATCAGAATTTTGATAAACAAATTCAAGTCAACTTCTAAATAATAAATAATAATAATGTAAAACGGGAGTGTTTTTATAAAAATTCGTGTGAAATTTGAAAAATAAACTTTCCATTGAATTGAGTAAAATGAGAGTCAACAGAATTGAGTAAAAATTAAACCAAATTTTATTGTATTGAAAAAAAACAACGAAATTTTTTAGATGAATAAATTAAATAATATTTAATGGGATTGAGAAAAATATAAGGAAAATGGGAAGAATTCAATCAAATTCATAAAAATTCAAGTCAATTGAAAATAATTACAAAATACGAACAATATTAGTTGAATTTTCGTTAAAAATTAAACTATTTCGATAAAAAAAATTAAACTTGCTTGTTGAAAATTCATCATTTTGATTGAGTCTTCAAACTATTTCGTTAAAAATTCATTTTCCTTATTCGGATTCAACGGTTTAAAATTTTGCTTTTTCGTATTGAAAGTTAGCTTTCACTGAAAATTTTAACATTTCATTTCTTGATAAAAAAATTATCTTTTTGAGTTGAAAATTAAAGTATTCGTTTGTAAATTAATGTATTTTGCTGAAAATTCATCTATAAGTAGAAAATTAAACTTCCTATTTCATCATTCACTTTTCTAGATTAAAATGCTACTGTTCGGTAAAAAAATTATCTATTTTTTGAAAATTCAAATATTTTGTTAAAAATTGAACTATTTCTTTGAACTCATGTTTCTGTTCAAAACTCAAATATTTTATTTAAGATTGGTTCACTTGGATTGCAAAATTCATCGCTTATGGTAGAAAAGTCATCTTTCTTGGTTGAAAATTAATCTCTTTTCGCTAAAAATTACCATTTTTGTCGAAAACTTCACTATTCGGTTGAAAATAAGTTTTTGTTAAAAAAATAAAAAATGCAACAATTTAATAAAAATGGATGCATTTAGTTGAAAATGTATCTTTTTGTTATAAAATTAACCTTCTTCGTAAAACTTTCATATTTCCTGTTGAAAACACTCGTCGTTTTTTTTCTAGTTAAAAATCAATTTTTAACTATATTTTAACTATTTCATTTGGTGTTAGAAATAAACAGTTTTTAGTTTAAAAAATTCATCTATTTTGTTTAAAATGAGCGGTTTTATCAAAAAATCAAATTTTTTGGTTGAAAATTCAACTTTCTTCTAAAAAATTGGTCTTTTTGGCTATAAAAATCCACTATTTGCTTGAAAATTTTGTTAAAAATTGACCAGTTTGGTGAAAATTCGTCTTCTTTGGAAGTTTTAAATTAATTTTTATTAAAACTCACCTCTTTGATGAACAATTTTTTTTTATATTTAAAAAAATACAGTTTTCAACATAAAAATTCTATGTGGTTCAATATTTTTCACGGACTTGTTTAAGCTCAGGTTATCACTAAAAGACTTTAATAGTCATCTTTCTACCCTTTGTCGTGATTCTCCGCTATCACTTTACTTTGAAGAACCGCAATAAATTTGAAGGAAATTTCACAGCGAGCTTTGCTAAATTGGGATCAAAAGCTTTAAACACGCGTCCGTCATTGTAGGGACATATTTTAGCACTATTATTATTTTCCGTTGTGCTAATAATTCATTTCTCCAACGCTCAGTCATTTACGCCCTAATTGGTCCAGAATATATTTTGTACCAGCAAAAATAGCGCCTACACGCGTTTATCACAAATTTCTTATTGAGATTGCCTGATTATCAATTTAAAATATACTCTTTAAATTAAAGTATCATAAAATATAATTAATAATTATAAATTAAAATAAATAATAAAATAGCTACATCCGCTTTATTACAATTTTAATTTAGTTTTAATTTTAATTGCAATTTTAATCTGCTTTCAGTTATCTGTAACTTTAATTTTCCCTTGTGTGTACACTAGACTGGTCCAAATTTATTTTTCTCAAATTTTCGTAGATATCGCGTGGAAATTTAGTCAAATCCACACGAAAATTAATCCTTTTTTGAATGATATTGAGAGGTCAGTTAAGCCCCATGAACTGTGACACGTATTTCTCATAAGAAAAAAATACATTATTGTAAATTTTATTCAGAATCGTCAATATCAGCCGAATCGAGTTGAAACTCAAAATTTTGATTTACAATTAACAAGAGAATGCGAATAAAATAATCAATTCTAAATATCACTCCCATATTTCTTATTTATTGAGTCCCAAAAAAACCCCATACGTGAAAAGTGAGTTTTGTGAGTTTTTGGCGCTAATTATGATATTTTTGCGTTTTTCTATGCACATTTTTTTCTAGTATATAAAATACCACTTTATATAGATAAAATTAGAGCCGTAGATAATTATGTAAACTATTTAATATTGTTTTTTAACAATCTTCTCTTACAATAGAGATAGAAAGTCGCGGGTTTTAAACAAATCTCCACTTTTTGTCTAATTTACAATTAGAGGGAAGTAATAGTTAAATATTGTTGTTAAAAATAATTATTTGAAAAATCTAATATTATTGTTAATAATATTCTTTTCGAATAATGCTAGAAATTGCGGTTTTTCTTGAATTTTCAACTTTTTGTCCACTTTTCACATGGAGTGAATTAATATTTAATTCAAATTAGAAAAAATAATTGTTTAAACAAATGATTATTTTTTATAGCTATCTTCTCATATATTAATGCTAGATACTTGCATTTTTTAAATAAAATTGTTTACTTTTTGTTCAATTTTCAATTAAAGTCAAGTAATAATTAATTTTATTTCACAAAAATAATTGTTTAAACAATAATTTACTATGGTTAATAATATTTTCTTTGTCTAATGGTAGAAAGTTGCAGTTTTTTCCTAAAATTTTCAACTATTTTTCTATTCTTCACTTGGAGTGACTTATTAATTAATTAAATATCACATGATTAATGTGATATTCTTCTATAATAATTATGACTAATGTTTTTGACTTTTTTTTCACTTTTCACTCAGTGAGGTCAAATTAATGCAAGTTAACAAAAATAGTTGTTTAAATAATTAATTACTATGAAAAATAATATTTTATTTGCTTAATGGTAGAAACTTGCGGTGTTCCTGAAAATTTTAACTATTTTTCTATTCTTCATTTGGAGTCACTTATTAATTAATTAAATATCCAAGAATTAATTTTTTCAAGAAATTTTTAATGGTTTATAAATATATTCTCCTATAATAATTATACCTAATGTTTTTAGATTTTTGCCCACTTTTCACTTGGTGCGATGATAATTAATGCAAGTTAACAAAAATATTTGTTTAAACAATCAATTACTATTGTAAATAATATTCTCCTCGCTTAATATTAGAAAATTGCGATTATTTCTGAAATTTTTTTCTATTTTTCACTTGGAATTGACTTATTAATTAATTAAGTACCACATAAGTCATTTTTTATACAAATTGTTATTGGTTTATAAATATTTTTTCCTACAAATAAATTAATAATTATATCTGATGTTTTTAACTTTTTGTCAATTTTTCACTTAATGATATCATAATTAATGTAAATTAAGAAAAATATTTGTTTAAAAAATTAGTTACTATTGTAAATAATATTCTATTTGCTTAATGGTAGAAACTTGTGGCTTGTTTTCTGAAATGTTTAATTTTGCTTTGCATGTATTATTTTAGAAAAAAAAACTGCAAATTATTTGCATTTATCCAAGAGAAGATAGTTATAAGCATTAATAAATGGTTGAAACAACGTTTGTCAATTAGCATTATTTATTACCTTACTAAGTAAAACATAATGATAAGTTAAACATTTTACAAGAAACTGGAACTATCTAGCAATAATGAAGAAAAAGATTGTCCAAATCATTATGTTTGCTAAATTAAATTAATTATGAACTCACTCCAAGTCAAAACTAGACAAAATTGTTTGAAAATTCAGAAAAAATGAAACTTTCTAGCATTATTCAAATGTTATATTGTTAAAAATAGTAATAAATTTTCAAACAATCAATTTTGTGAACTGTAATTGTTTAGTTGAAAATTCTTGAATGATGAAATTATAGAGCTACAAATTATTCAATTTTCAAGATTATCATTTTAAATATATGTAATTTTGCAACATTATTTTTTAATAGATCAAGTTTGAAAATTTATAATTGATCAAAATTACAGAATTCGTATTTGTATAACTTAAACCCTAAATACTTTTTAATTCTAAATATGTATAAATAAAAATTCGGATGATCTTTAAAATCGGAAATGAAGTTTTCCATACTAAATATTACAATTCAAAATTACGGAATTTTTCACTGTAAATTTTCAATGCTAAAAACTGTTTAATTTCAAAGATTTACAGTTTAAAGTTCTATAATTTTGAAGATTCAAATCTGAAAATTCTTCAATTGTAACGATTTGAAATGTACAATTCTTCAATTTTAAAGATGCATGAATAACAATTCTTAAATCACAATGATTTTAAAGACTAAAAGTAGACAGTTTGCAATTTTAAATCTTTCAAATTGACAAGATCTCCTATGCAAATCATACAAAGCTATAGAATTCGTAATGGTTAAACTTGAAACCTGCATAATTTTTAATTGAGAATTTTCAAAATTATTAAATTTTAAGGTTTAACACATTGAAGTTCTGTGATTTTGAAGTCGCAATTAAAAATTCTTGAACTTCGAAAACATAGAACGTTAAATTATTCATATTTCAACTTATATATTTTAAACAATAAGCATTTCTTTAATTTCAACGATTTGCAATATAAAAATCTTTCATTTTAAATATTTGCAATAAAGAAATCTTTAATATATAATGTGTTTAACCGAAAATCATGCATTTTTAATGCTTTTTTTTAAATAGTTCAATTTTTAAGATTTAAAATTGAAATTTATTCAATTTCTTAGACTTACAATGGAAAATTCTTAATTGGAAATTTCAAAACTTAAGAGGTTTCTTTATTTTTCTTATTTAAGACCATGTGAGCGTAACCTCAAAAAAGCTTTTTATATTTTTTTCAAATCTAACTTGCGTTCGCACGATACGCGATATCGAGTTGAAAATTTGGGAAATTAAATAAGAAGCATTAAGAAACATTTATCTAGTCCTAAATTTTCATAATCATAATAAAAGCAAAAAATTCTTTTAGAAAAAAAACTTTGTTTATAATTTTGTAAAAATTTAGGATCAGACAAACGATTCCTAGAGCTTCTTATTTAATTTCTTAAATTTACAACTCGATATAAAAATGTAAAAAAAATTTTGATGTTACGCGCACATGGCCTTAAAAAAATGTTCTAATTTTCCTGACTTTGTACACACTGATAATAAAAAAAACAATACTATGATGTAGAAAGTTTTATTTTATAATGTTCATCTACATTTAAAGACATTCAATTTGAGCCATCTCCAAAAACAATCTATTTAATGGAAAAGATTCCATCATAGTTTGTCTAAAAATGAAATTTCCTCATATTTCTCATTTTTCCATCTTTGATAACAACCACAAGTCAGTGCAAAATAACAAATTTTATATATTGTATGCACATTTAAATTACAAGACTTTCAATTTAAGCCATTTTCGAAAAAACGAGCTAATAGAAAAGCTTCTAACATAGTCGTCTTAAAAACCAAATTTCCTTGTTTTTATAAGTTTTTTGTCTTTGGTAAAAAAATCATCAGTATGCAATCGAATTTTTTATTTATTTACGCACATCAGCATGCCAAAATCTTCAATTTCAGCCGTCTTTGAAGAAAATCGTACAATTTTTAAAGGTATGATAAACCCTGTACAAAAAGGGTGCTTTCTATTATCGATATATGATGATTATAAATTATAGAATGTCATTTTGATATTAAGGCTTTTCTGCATTAATTAATTATGTAGTAGAAATATTTCGACTTGTTTCTCTCCTCTGACCCATTACACACCTCGCTGGCTGCTTCTAGTTAGAGCACCGCTTAATTATCTGCGAAAATGAGATAAAGGCCGATAATTAGGTATATACTAACACAGAGCCTGAATCGTAAAAAGAAACCGTATGTAAAATACATAACAAAATTAAAAAATAAATACAAATATTTATGATAGACTTCTTAGAATGCCGTTTATTACATTATGAGATTAAAGGTTTGAACATTCATTTAGGAATTTCTTAATCAGAGTTTCTAGAAAACCAATTCAATAGTAATGGGACGGGTTTTCCAACACAAACAACGATGAAATAAAAAATATAAGATTTTTTACAGGCTACGTGGGACTCACATGGATTCCCCCATATCACTTAATTTAGATAACCTTGTACTACAAGATTTAAAGTCCACATTTATTAAAAATTTAGATTTTACCATTCATAGATAATTAAGATTCGTTGCGATGATACTTTCAATATTTTACCTAAAGATAAATTATATTATATTTTATATATTTATATTTTTAAATAGTTTTTAAATGTTGAAGTTATTAAAGCTGATGATGATACTATTATCACGGATTGGTAAAGAAAGAATACTTATTCATAGATAGGTGCATCAACTTCTTTTCTGACCATCCAATTCAGCATAAAATAGCTATTTAAAAAAATCTTGTTGACACACTGTTTCATAAGTCTATTATAGATTTTATTAGAAATATTCTTCTTCTCAATAGATATTTTTAAAAAATTGTTCAAACATACATTAACGACGCAATCAAAACACTTAAAGATCTCTTAATAGAAAAACCAAATTAAAATCTATATTCTAAATCATAATGTAGAGTTCAAACTTTTTGTTTCCATGCCATTCCATGGTTGCTTTTCTTTTGAGTTTAAAAGAATTTTAAGTTAATTAAAAATTTAATAAAAAATGAGGATTGACTGTTATGTAGGTCAGACCGGTAGATTATTTCAAACTAAATAAAAGAAAATAATTATAATTTCGGACACAATCCAAATAACCATAAAGTTTTCGCAAAGCATCAGGTTGGGACTGATAATCAATTTGAGCAGTAACATGTTTTGCTTTAAGAACAGGAGCCCAATGAGTTTATAAGACTTGTAGAGGAAATTTTCTTTCTTTAAACTAGCTTTGTCAAAAACTGTATACCTTGCCATCACATTATCATTTTTTTATAAATTCTAGTAGCAGTTAATTCACACAATTTAAATGTTTTATTAATAAAAATATCAATATGTTCTTCATTTTTGTTTCCTTATAGAAAAGCTTTGTAATGATAACGTTTAATAAAACGTTCCTCAATTCAAAAATATCTAATACAATGTTTTAAGTAATTGTTCGGGTGAGTGTGTGTGTATAGATATATGAATTTGTTGGGGGATGTCACACTTTTTTGTGAAAACGATAACTTGAAGACGGTTACAGATAAATTGATGACATTTAGAGGGAATATTTTCCACACTAATATCTTGAAAATAACCAAAAGATTTCTCTAAATATTATTTGCATTTTTTTAGCACTCAATAATATTTTAAAAATCGATTTTTCTAGTAAAAAACTTTTCAATCTCATAATTTAAAGTTGATGCAAGAATAAAAAAGATTCATTGGTTCAATGCGAATCGATTGAGCTATAATACTGCTAGCTTTGATTTAAGAATAAAAAAACTATGGTAAGGCATAATATTTAAAAAAAACGTTTTTTTTATAGTAAGCCTTTTTTTTATTAACACAATTCAAAGTTTATGTAGGAATCAAAAAGATTCCTTGGCTCGAGACGAATCGATTGACCTATAATATTAATACGTTTTATTAAAGAGCAAGGAAGTTAAGGTCATTTAAATTATACTAAAAATATATTTTTATAGTAAAAATGTTCTCAGTCTCTTAATTTAAAGTATGAGAATTTTATCGACATAAATAAATTTTGATGCATCAATAGAAAAGAAGTTTTAATTATGAATTTCGAAATAAAATAATTCTAACAGAGACTGATAGGGATTATAATGGTATTAATTTATAATTTTTTGATTTTAGTATTAATTTTTTTAATTGAAAACTTAATCTTAACTTAAATGAACATAGCATAAAGCTGGGAAAGGTATAGGGTACAACAGAATTTCCCTCTGCCGTTTCCAACTTGAAAATTGTAATTTTAAATACAAAATTTGAATTTTCATTGTATGTACGAAATTTTTCTTATTATTTTGTAATTTTATTATTTTTTTTTGCATTTCTGTTATTAAATTGATCAAAATGAAGAATTTATTTTGTCTATTATTACATAATAACAAATGCTTCCTCGATGAAATCGAATTCACAGTTGGTTTATTGATAGACTCCAATACCATGTTAAATTTGGAATACTAACAACTACAGGCAAAGATCTTTGAATTGTAATTCTCTGTACTCACTTTTCATTCACGTTTATATATACATTTGAAATTTTTTTTCCCCTGAATTTACATTTTTATAATGTTTTTCACAGAACTACCTCGAGAGAATATGTCATGTCTTGTTGATTGATACAAAAGCAAAAAAGAACAGAGAGAAGAAGAATTTGAGAGGATTGTTGCTTTCAACAGCGACATATTGGCTTCCTCAATTTTACTAAGAAATTATTTTTGAATTTGGAATTTTATTCCTGATGAGAAGCGCATTTTACTCTACAAAATTTAACAATAAAGGATCTTTTTAACATTATAAAAGTATTTTTTCTGATCTGAAGTATATAATAAATACTTTTTGTAAAATAAAGAATAAAAAATTAATTCTGTAATTACATTTATATCTATACATATATTCATGCTGGTAAAAATACGTACTTATTGTTAGACTGAAATACAGTTACTCCAACCAAGAACCTATAACAACAAAAGCAGTAAGTATTTTTTAAACAGATGAATGATAAAGGCTATTGTTCCGGTAGATCAAGTCAGCGGATTACCAACGGGCATCGGGCTTCGGGCAAAAGAACTCTGAAATGTTGAAAAAAAAATACCACATTAGTCACACGCGGACGGTCTTTTCAAGTGGCAGATGTTGTTAATACAGCAACGAATTGAAATTCCGTACAATATTATCTGGCAAGCCTTTGTTATTCATAAAATATTTGGGAAAAAATATAAATGAGGGTGTTGAATGCTGATTGCGAATCATTGTAATCTAATTCAGTTGAAGAGAAGCAGCATAAATATTAAAAAGCATGTGGCAAGGTATTAAGAAATATATAGGAAATCTTAGCGAATGATTACATTTCAAATAAATAAATTTATTTTTGAAATGTATTTGCTAAAACTAAAATTTTTCAGTTCAGTGTAACCTTTTAATATAAAAAAGTTTTAAATTAAATACATTTCATTTATATTACTTCAGTTACTTTAGTTAACAGCATCCTTATTCGATAGATGTTACAAGATTAGCTACATCATTATATTAAGCAATAAACAAAAGATCTAACATAATATTCTGCAAATTAAAAATTCGTTTCAATAATTATGTTCGTTTTACATGTAAAAAATCGATGATCTTCATGATTTACAATACAAATTTCTGCAATTTGAAAAATCTAGAATTGAATACTTGAAACTTCACAAAAAAACAGAAGATAATCTTTACATCGATTTCGGATGAAAGATTCGCTCCAAAAGAGATTAACTTAACAGAATAAACATTCACCAAATATCGGGTAAACTTTCTTTTGTTTTTCCATGACAAAACATGTGTTTTGAAAAACGCAGACTTGTCTGAATAAAACTAAACAAATTTTGTAATTACTTTATTCTGTGTTGATCTTCAAAATCATACAAATTTAAAATGTTCTATTTATAAATATTTAAAATTAAAGAGTTTGCAATTTTAACTATTTAAAATGGTAGAAATTTGAATTGCAAATATTTAAAATTGAAGAGTTTTCAATTTTTAAAATTTACAATTAAAAATTACACAAATTTTTATTTTTAGAATTAAAGAAACTGTAATTTTAATGATTTACTTTGGAATTTTCTTCGATTTGGAAGACTAAGAATTGTAAATTTGTCATTTGATTTTTAAAATCTTCCAAATTAAAAAATTTTTAATTACAACTTTAAAAATGACAGAACTTAAAAATATAAAAATTCAGAAATTTCTTCAATTTTCATGATTTAAAATATTAAAACTTGTCTTATCTATGATTTTAAAAATCATCAAAATTTATGAATTTTGTTACAAACATCTTGAAAGTAAAAAAAAAGTTCAATTTCGAATCTTCAAAATTAAAGATTTTTTAAAAAGAGAGTCGTTAAAATTGAAGAATTTTCAATTATAAATATTCAAAATTAAACAATATTAGAAGAAAAATTTCGAAATTGTAAACAGTAAATATTATACAAACTAAATAATTTGAAATTGTATATTTTCAAAACTCAAAAAACTCGATCTTGAAACTTTAAATCTTTTAAAACTAAATATTTTTAAATTTTGATGATTTGCTTTCGACATTTTTTCTATTTAGAAGATTTAATGTATATAAAACTTTACTTTCAATTTTTAAAATAATTAAAATGTAGGAATCTTTAATAATACTTCCTTAAAGTTAAAGATACTTAAATTTTGAATTGGATTTTTTTAATTGCAGCACATTAAATTTTTATTCTTGAAAATTAAAGAGTTTTTAATTTTGATAATTTACGATAAAAATTTTTTGTAATTTTTATTATTTATATTTCAAATTTCTTTAATATGGAAGATTTATAATTTAAAAATGTGCTTTTGATCCTCAAAATCATCCAAATTTAAGAAATTTTATTTATTCACAACTGAGGGTCTTTCAATTTTAATTCTTGAAAATTGTAGAACTTTCAATTGCACATTTGAAATATTAAGGATGTTTTGAAATTAACAATGAAAAATTACGGAAATAGGAGTTAAAATTATAAATCATCAAAACTGAACTGTTCCAGAAAACAATGGTTCATAATTACAAACAATAAAAATCATAAAAATTAAATAAAATTTGAAATTTAATATTTTTAAAACTCAAGAATTTTTATTTGTAATATTTAAGAATTGCAGATCCTTATAAACATTCAATGTTTCAAAATTAAAGATTATTCCATTTTAATTATTTGCTTCAGAAATTTTTTCAATTTGAAAAATAAAAAATATAGGAAACTTGACTGTAATTTTCGAAATTATCAAAGTTATTAATTTAATTAAAATATTAATTTTAAATCTTTAAAATTGAAGAATTTTCAATTAAAAATCGTTAAAATTGAAGGATTTTAAGTGGTAAATCATCAAAATTGAACTATTCATCCAGAAAAAATATTCCAAATTACAAACATTTACAATAAAAATCTTGGAAATTGAATAATTTGAAATTATTTATCTTCAAAACTCAAACATTTTTAATTGCAACCCTTCAAAACTGCAGGACATTAAATTTTAAGTTTCTAAAATTAAAGATATTTAAATATTGATAATTTACAATACAGGATTTCTGTAATTTTTATTATTTGTATTCTACATTTCTTTGATATGAAGGATTCAGAATTGAAAAATTGACTTTTGATCATCAAAGTTATCCAAATTCACGAAATTCTTCAAAATTGTAAATCTTTCAGTTGTAAATTTTAAAAATTGGCAGGATGATTTGAAATGACCAATGAAAAATTATGCGAATTTTAGGATTTACAATTAAAAATTCTCGAATTAAAAAAATCTATAATTTTGATGATTTAAATTGGAAATTTCTTAAATTTAGAAGATTTATCCTCAATCAAAAACTTGACTTATGATCCTCAAATTCATCAATACTACTTTTTTATGATTTAGAATTACATCATTTCAAACGAACTTTCAATAAAAATAATAATTAAACTACAATTTTAAAAAAGCCGATGTACCTATGTTAATATTTATTTTAATTTATTATTGTTAACTGTACTTTATAGTAGACACTTTAAATTAAAGCATATAGCTTAATTTAGAAATTAGGCAATCAAAATAAGGAACGCATAAAAAGCGCGCGTAGTGCGCTATTTTGGCTAGTTTACACATTCTTACATCCACTTCATTATAAATACCAGAATCTTTTTTGCAGTACAAAAATTTCTTGAAAACGATTTCAGTTGGACTATTTTTCCATTGCAGCGATTTAAATTGAATAGTGATTATAAAAGCAACAGGGTTTATTGTAAGATTTGTAAGAAAGCTGCATTTAAACGCACATTGATAAAAATCTCGAGGACTCACTTCCTTTAACGAACATTTATGAAAAGAGAAAACAGCCTGTATTTTTGAATGAACTCTCTATCGATGCTAGGTTATTGTGTTTGAGTACAACGAGTGGCCAATTATATTACCCCTGTCCGAGCTTCATGGGAAGAAGTTTTAATCTTGAAGAAAGGCCGTTATTTTCGCTTTCGAATGGCGGTCCTCGAGATCGTATCAACATATCTACGATCAGCTTTTTCGCAATTACTTTAATAAATAATTTTTTTTAAGATAATATTTTCAAGAAATTATTGTGGTTAGACAAGTTTCATGAATAAATATATATTAGTGCCTTCTACCAGTTAGAAACCTTAGCAGTTGATCGTGATGTTTGTTTAAAGCCATCTAAATAATTTTAAACAAAATTATTTTAAAAAATCATTTTGATTAGACTTATTAAATGAATAATAATAATAGTTTCTAGCGGGTAGAAGCGACTGATGGACATTTATTCAACATTTAAAAAAATTATTTATTGGAATTGGAATTGAACTTTTAAAATTATTAAAAGGTTCTTCTCTAAATATACCGTTTATTTTCTCATAATTTTTAATAAGATTCTTCCAGAAAAACTAAATTTTGAGGAAAAATTATTTTTGGGTAAGCTGAGATGGTGCCGGGTGAAAGTGGCGTGGGTTAGTGGCCACCGTATGCACACGCCAGTAACCACGTCACAAATACGAGCACCCCCACCCTTCTTGAGTCATATTTTTTTCTTCGATTTCATTTGATAAAAGCCTAAAATACAAAACAAGAAACAGAAGCATAATATTTTAACATACTTTATAGACCGTAATGTTGACGAAAATAGGTGAATAGGTTCTTTTAAATTATTAATTAATGTATGGGTACTATATAAGGTTAAATATAAAAGGCATCAGATATTAAGTAAAAATACATCTTCAACAAAAAAATTTGAATTTAAGAAAAACAATTTTATTTCCTTCCCAAAGAGATGAACTTTTAACGTAAGAGTTAAGTTTTAATGCTAAAAAGTCGAATGATTTAGGAAAAAGTTGACTTTTACACCCGTAAAGACGAATTTTCAACTAAATGGTTGAATTTTTAAACCAGAGAAAATAATTAAATTTAAACACAAAGAGTTGCATACTTAATAAAATATTGGAATCTTTAAGCCAAAAAAGACATTTCTCAGGAGACAGTTGAATTTTTAACTAAGAACTTTTTCAGCAAAAAATATGAATTTTCAATCCAATAAAGCAAATTTTCAACCGACTAGTTTAATTTTGAACCGAACACTTAAATTTTCCTCAAAATAAATAAATTTGTAAAAAAATTTTTGAGTTTTTAAGCCAAAAAGATTAATTTTTTAGACAAAAGTTAAATTTTTGAATTCAAAGGACAAATTTTCTATCCAAAAGACAAATGTTCAACACAACAGTTGCATTTTCAACATAAAATTAAGTTTTTGATAAAGCAGTTAGATTTTTTTTTAACAATTAAATTTTCAACTAAAATTATGAATCTTCAATGAAATAAATGAATTTATAACGAAGAAGTTCAAGCTTTAACTATATACTTGATTTTTCAATTGAAAAGATGAATTTTGGCATTTTTAAGCCAAATAATGGAATTTAAAACTGAAATTGATAAATTTTATTATCAAAAAATTGAATGTTTAAATTTCCAGTTGAAAAAAATTGATTTTCAACCGCAAAAAAACAAATTTCAAACAAAAAGATACATTTTCAACCAAGAAGAATTATTTTCTACAAAACAAAGGATTTCAAATCTAAAAAATTAGTTTTGTACAAAGCTATTGCATTTTTAACAAAAAAGATTAATTTTCAAAAACAAAATTGTAACATCTTCAGAAAAATAACATCAACCAAAAATAGAATGGTAACATCTTTAATTAGAAAAAAATTAATTGAAATTGAATTTCCAATTCAAAATGATAAATTTTCAAGCATTTTTAACAGAACGATTAGCTTTTTAACCAAAAACTTAAATTTTGAAACTGCTGATATGAATTTCCAAACCAAATAGTTTAACTTTTAATAAAATAGTTCAATTTTCAACAACAACGTTAAATTTTCAACTAATCTGATGAACCGTTGAGAGAAAACAAATTTAAGAAAGATGTTGAAATTTTAACAAAATATGCATTAGTTAATATTTTAACAATAAAAATTCAATTTTAAGACATAAGCCGTTTAATTTAACCAAATGAATGCAGTAACATTTTTGGCAACAAAAGGTGAAGTTTCTGCAAAGAAAATTTTAACCAAAAAGAACGAAATTTTAAAAAAGTAATAAAATGAATTTTTAACAAAGTAATTCAATTTTCAGCTAATAAGTAGTCCAACTCATTCCAAAAATACGAATTTTTAACCAAATTTGAATTTTCCAACTAAACAGCTCAATTTTTAACCAAAGAAATGGATTTTCAACTAATAAAACCAATTTCTAACAAAACAGTTAAAACTTCAATCAAGAAGTAATATTTTTAATCAATGATGAAAATTCCCTACAAAAAGACGTATTGTCAACAAAATACATATATTTTCAACTGAAAACGAATAATTCTCAACCAATAATGGAATAGTTAAATTCACAATTAAAACATTAATTTTCAATAAAAAAAGAACGTCGTTTCAAAAAAGTAGTGAAATCTTCATCCAATAAAATTAATTTTTAACAACAAAAAACTAAAAAAAAATACGAATTTTCATCAATTTAGTTCAGTCTTCAATAAAATAGTAGAATGTTTCACCATGAGATGGATTCTGAACCAAAAAAATCATTGTAGAGTTTTCAATCGAAAATATATAACTACCAGCCAAAAACTATTTTCAAAATTCAAAAATGCCCTGCACGGATGATTATAGTATTCAATAAGTTGGACAATTTATCCTCATGAGTTTTTACATAAAACCAAATATTACTAGAGTTTTAGCATTTACAAATTTTCAAAAAACACACGAAAATGAATCTTTAAGCCAAATAACAGACAATATGAAAAAAGTTAAAAGAAGAACAAGTTTGATTTTTAAATGCAATAGAAGATTAACATAACAACTTTTTGAATTTTCTTGAAAAATCCATAATTCAAATTTTGACACCATGAAAAATCGTAGAAAATCCAAAAATGACATTTTTTCATTCAACAATTTCACAGTACTTTAAAGATTCTCACGTATACGAGGTGTGTTCAAAAAGTAAGGTGACTTTTCAATTTTCGCGGGCTACGTACATTCAAGTTTTAAATTTTTTGTTTTGTTGTGTTGGTACACTCGT
>NC_046663.1:47788713-47809079 GCF_010883055.1 Belonocnema kinseyi
ATCCCATCCACACACTACTCCTTTCCCCTGCCGAGTGAGTCACGCCTACCCCGAAAGGGAAATGGCTTAATGGTGTAATAATAATAATAATAATATAAAATTACAGAGATAAACTCGAGTGCGTAGCACGAGATACGTGATGAGAATGTGTTCTTTAAAGCCGAAGGAGCTTTAACAAAAGAGAATTCACAATCACGAAATTACTGTTGTCGATGCTTTCACCTTTAGTTTTAAAAAGTCTGTGCACAAAGATCAAGCACTAGGCGCGCTGAAACTTGCGAGCCATGCGCTTTGCGCTCAACGAAAATGTGCCCGCGCAGCGGGCAGAATTTTTATATTGAGTTCTATAAATTCGGTTCAATAAATAGATGGATTTTCTACTAAGAAAGATCAATGTTCATACGGAATCTGCCTGATGGATAAAAAAGAAGAGAAGGAGAAAAATGTTCTGTCATTTTTAATTTTCTTGTTATTTTCTTATTCATAAAAACTTTTCTGTATTTGATAGGTCCTTACAACTTATATGAAACATCTATTCTTATCTTCCATTCTCATTTCGCTTATCAATATCAATGGCACGCTTCTCATTGAAATAGAGAGAGCGGTCGCATGATGGACCCTTTTTTCAAACGACATAATCGATTCCTGATGAATTTTTCTGTCGATGACACACAATGAATATATTCAATAAATTATTTAAATTAGTTTCTATTATTGGGTCTGTAAAATTGAATTATCCTTGTTGGTCGCTCTTTATCATTTTTTCCTTCTAGGCACAAAGAAACGCTTAACGTCAATGTCACCTAAACTGAAAAAATGCACGAACACTTATGGGTGAAAACACAAAATTTAACAATATCAAGTCACTGGAATAGTATTTTTGGAGAAATAATTGTCTAAATTAAATGGTTTTATCAACCACATTTTCTCCAATAATGCCATATCTGCTAATTGTTTTTACATTACCTGGCATCAAAATAAATTCGATTAAATACATATTAGTGAATGTTATCGGGCAAAGTGTCCCTAACTATGATCAAAAGTTTAATTTCATAATTTGAATTGATTGATAATTTAAGATTATTTAATATAATTCAAGACCTGAAAATGTTATTAGATTAAAGTTTCAATGTAAAAAAAATTCGGAAAAATATGTTTTGAAGAAGAAGAAAAAAATCTTCCTCTGGCAGGACTTGAACCGGGATCGCCACCATCCCTAAGTCGAGTATTCACCAATTAGATAAAGCTCTACTCATGGATGGTGGCCTTCCCGGTTCAAGTCTGGTCCGAGGTAGAATTTTTCACGTTCTTTAACAATCATTTTTCGGAAGTAATCGTTTTAACAGCAGAATTCGTATTAATTAAAAATGTTTTTTGAATGGAAAGAAAGCTAATTACCCTAATGATATTTCCTTAAATCCTGGAAAATTGATTGAAATCTTAATCCCCCTTAAAATCATTAAAATCCTCAGAAATCTTATAAAACCCGTAAAATTCCTTCAAAAATCCTATCGAATCAATCAAAATATCATAAAACTTTATATGTCCTATATAACAGTTGTATACCTTCCGAAGTTCTAAGACATTTTTTAAGGGCGCATGAAAAATTCCCAGCGATTATTGTTCAGTATCTTAAAATCATTATATTTCCTGAAAAAGCTTGGAATCTTTTAAAATACCCAAAAATATATCCAACCCTTTGAAATCTTTGGAAATCCCTTCAGATTTTTCTAAACTCTTCAAAATTCCATGGAACCTTAAAAAATATCCTAAAACTGTTTTAAATCCATTTAATTTACTGAGATTTATTGAAAATTTCTTGGACTCTTTTAAAAACCCAACAATCCTTGAAATACTTTCAATATACGAAAATCTACTTGAGAATTCCTTGTAATCACTAAAAATATCTCGAAATGTTTTGAAATCTCTTTAATTTATTTAAATCTATTAAAAATTTCTTGGAATCTTTTTAGAAGCGCTAAGATCTTTGTAATAGTTTTAATTTATTGAAATTCTATGAAAATTCCTTACAATCTTTGAAAATACTCTAAAATATTTCAAATCCTTCGAGATCTTTATAATATAGTTAAATCATTTTAAAAATCCTTGAGATCTTTAAAAATTCCTTAAAATATCTCGAATCCTTTCAATTTATTATTCTGTTGAAGATTCCTTGGAACCTTCTTTTTAAAAAACCTGAAACTTATAAAACCCTTCAATTTAATTAAATGTATTGAAAAGAAAACCATAGAAATCTTTGGAAAAAGACTCAAATATCTTAAATCCTGTGAAATCCTTTCAATTTATTGATATTTACTAAAAATATCTTAAGATATTTCCAATCGTGTGAAATCTTTTTAAGTCTCTTAAAATTCTTTAAAGCTTTTCAAGATTTCTTAGCTCCATTAAAAATACCATTAAGTCTTTTGGTATCCCTTTAATTTATCAATGCTTTAGAATTCTCAGAAAAAACCCCTTAAATCTTTGAAATCTTTTTCATTTATTTAAATCTATTGAAAATTCCTTCACATTTTTAAAATACACTTAATTATTTTTAATTATTTACAATCTTTACATTCCCTTGACATTTTCAGAACTTCAAAAAATTCCTTGGATCCTTTAAAAATACCCTAAAATTCTATGAAATCCCTTTAGTTTATTGATATCTATTCAAAACTTCTTGGAATTTTCAAAAATACCTTTAAATATTTCAAATTCTTCGAAAACCTTTCCATTAATTCAAAACAATTGAAAATTCCTGGAAGTCCTTCATGAAGACCTTATTGAAAATACATACTTTGAAAAATTTTGAAACACCTAAAACATTTTAATTCTTTGAAAGCTTTTTCAGATCCCTTAACATGTTTTAAAGCTTTTTAAAATACCTTGGAGTCTTTAAAAATACCCTTGAATTTGTTTAATTCCTTTCATTTATTAATATCTATTGGAAATTCTTGTGAATATTCGCAAAAAAACTAAAAGCTTTGAAATTCCTTAAATTTATTAAAATGTATTGAAAATTAATAAGAATCTGGGTTAGTGGCCTAAAATATTTCAGATTTTTTGAAGTCCTCTCAAGTTATTAAAATTTATTGAGAATTTATCGGAATCTTTGAACGAACCCTTACATTTTTCAAATGATGTTAACTCTTTTGAAAACCTTCTACAATTTTTAAAGCTTTTTGAAATTCATCTTAGGTTTTAAAAATACCTCAAAAATCTTCAAATCTCTTTAATTTATTTTAATTTATCAGAAATTCCTTTGGATATTTTAAAGCCCTCTTTTGAGATCCTTTTAATTTATTGAAATCCATTAATTATTATATCCTAAAATATTTCAAATTATTTGAAAACTTTTCAGTTTACTGAAATCTATTAAAAATTCTTTATAATCTTTAAAAAGTGGTTCAATCGTGGAAATTCTGTCAATTTATTTAAATCAATTTGGAATTTCCTGGGATACTTCAGAAGTACCCTAAAATTGGTTGAAACCACTTTAATTTCTTGAAATCTATTGGGAATTCCTTTAAATGTTAAAGGAAACACGAAACCCTTTGGAATCCCTTCAGTTTATTAAAATCAATTGAAAATTATCAATAATCTTTAAAAATACCCCTAAATATTTTAAAACGCCTGAATTCCTTAAAATTTATAAATATCTATTTAAAATTCTTTGCGATCTTTGAAAATACCCTAACATACTTAAAAACCTTTGAAATCCATTCAATTTATTGAAGTCCTTTGCAAATTATTTAGAATCTCTTAAAAACAGTTGAATCTGTGTAAATATCTTAAAATATCCGAAATCCTTTGAAACCCTTTCATTTTATCGAAATCTATTGAAAATTCCTTACAATCTTTGAAAATACCCGAAAATATTTCAACTCTTTTCAAATCCTATGAAATTATTAAAATTTATTTAAAATCTTTTTAACTTATTTAAATAGATTTAAAATTCCTTGGAATCTTCGAAAATACCCTAAAATCTTTAAAAACCTTTAAAATACTTTTAAAATAATTAAATCTATTGAAAATTCTATGGAATCATTGAAAATACCCTAAAATATTTTAAATTCTTCAAAATTCTTTTCTTCCGAAACTAAAGAACTTTTTGAAGAAAATATTTAAAAATGTGAAGACTTCAAACAAAATATTTTGCATAATAATGTATGTAGATGTCAAATATCGGAGGGTCTCCATACCGTATTTGGCAAGGACAGACTGACGCCTTTGTTTTTTAAATTGGGTGTTGGCTCGTCCAAAAGGGATGGCACAAAGCCATTCAAGGCCTTCTTGTGAATTGAAAATTTAATTGACTTTTCATTCGTGAGAAACCTCCCTCTACTCAACTGATTCAAGGGTCATCATTTACAATGGTTATTGCCATTTAATTAATCGGTTTATATCACTCCTAGTAAAAAGTGTTTTATTTTAAAGCTTCAAACAAACTCGTATACTTTTTGAAAATTTGATTTTCAATTCGACTATTAAAAATTTTTTTCATGCCATTTTTTTTTTAATATCTCGAAAGTGTTCCGACACTATTGTTATCGGGAGAACTGTCTCAATGATTGGATGAAGCTTTCATTCTTTTTCCATTCAAAATAAGTCCAAAAACTTCAGGGTTACGGTAAATTTCAGACTATATAAATAATATATTCAATAATAATAATAATAATAATCAATGGAATAAAGGTGTACATTTTTAAAAATTCTCAAAAATATTTTAAAGAATTTTAAAATATTTCAACAAATGCTTAAAAAATAATTTGAAATTTTAAAAGACATCCAAAATTCTATGAAAAATTAATTAAAATTTGTGCGTTGAAAATTCAACTGTTTTATGGGCAAACCACCCTTTTCTCTTAAAAAATAAAAAATTTGAAATATTTTCTTTCTTTTGTACTAAAAAATTGCCAGTGGTTTAAATTTAAACTCCTTTATCAAGAATTCATGTTTTTGGGGGTTTAAACCTCAACTTTTTTGCTGTATATTAACTTTTTTAAGATTCATATTTCCGAGTTGAATACACAACTACTTGGTTAAAATACGGACTTTATTGTTAAAAATTAATTTTTTGGTTTAAGAGTTATCATTTTACTTGAGATTTCATCTCTGTAGGGAAAAATCAGCTATTTTTAGTTGAATGTTAGTTTTTTTAAATTAAAAAGTCTACTGTTATATTCTTGGTTAAGAGTTATTCTATTTTGGTGAAAAATTGAATTATTTTGTTGAAAATTCTCATTTTTGTGCTTATAGTTCAACTATTTTGCAAAAAATTAGTCTTTTTGGCTTTAAAAGTAAAAATCAATTGCAATTTTTTTCTCTCCTGACTGAAAAATCTTTCTTGGTAGAACATTAAACTCTTTTATTAATAATTCATCTTTCTAGTTTGAAAATTTATCTCTTTTGGTAGATATTTAAATTTTCAGTTAAAAATCTAACTACATTTGGTTGAAAGGGAACTATTTTTGGTTGAAAAGTATGCTAGTATATGTTTGGTTGAGAATTCATCTTTTCTGGTTAGAAATTTTGTTACTTGGTTAAAGATCTAAAAATTTTTTTTCGTAAGTTCATCTTGCTGGTATTAAAATTCAACTATTTTATTGAAAATGAGCTGTTTTGTTCAATTCATATTTTCGATTAGAAAATTGAATCGTTGAAAGTTAAACTTTTTTATTAATAATTCCTTGTTCTACTTAAAGGTTCAGCAAATGATGGAAATTTTGTATTCTTTTTTGAGGTTGAAAACTCAATTATTTATTTGAAAGTGTATCTTTTTATATAAAAATTCAACTCTTTCTTTAAAAATGCATGTATTTTGTTCTAAGCTGGCCTTTTTTTGTATAAAATAAAATTTTTTTTGTAGTTAGAAATTTAATTTTCGAATAATTCTACAATTGAAAATTTAACTATTTTCTTGAAAATTCGCTTTTTTACCGAAAATTTTAACTAACACTTTCTAAAACATTCAAAAAAAATCATACGTATCCTGAATTAAGTGGTTATTTGAAGTTTGCTTTGCTCGGCTACTGTACTCAAATGGCGAATGTGCAATCAGGTTTGGACAAAGGTTGAAAGAAAAGCTCATATTTTTTTTATTTTTTCTTATTTTCTATCATATATTGTACGAATGCGTCGCCTGAAGAGATTTATAATACCCAAGTAAACGTTTAGCCAGCATTTTAAGAAGAATCGCTTCATTTTTCCGTTGCAAAAACCATTTTCCGTTGCCAAAATCAGACAAGAAGAGCACCAACTGATAGTGGATGTCGTACAGATATGAAAGTAACAAAACAAGCTCATGCTTCATCAATTTCCGTGAAATAACTTTTATGGATACTACATTTAGATAGTATCTTATAAAAGAAATATTTGGTTTCAGCCTCCCCTATATCAATTTATTTTCGTACTGACAAAGGGCTTGTTTCGTTACGATAAAAAAACATAATTTAAGTAATTATTATATTATTAGACTTAATTACTTTTATCTACGTGTAATTTAGAATAAAATCTACTTTTCTGAATTGGACCTTTTTGATAAGATGAACCTTTTGGGAGATCAAAAGATGGCCCAGCCCCAACGTCGAAGCCATTCAACTGGGTTGAAATGGGTAGGGATTCAATTCGCTAAATTGCCATGAAATCTAATGTATGTTACTGTCGCCTTTGTGACTTTCATGTTAACTGGATCTTCAAATTCTTTTTTCCTTTTATGTTTGTAAATACTTTCCAATAAATTAATTAGAAAAAAGTTCAGGATTATGTCTATCCAATTATTAAGAAGTGCATGGCACCATTTTAGATTATTATCTGGAAACTATCTCGAAACTATTGTTTTCCGGAAGCCCGCGTTCATGATTGGACGAGGCTGTCGTTCCTTTTTCCCATTTAAACTAAAAAGTCTGCAAACATTAAGTTTATGAAATAAGGAATCTGTTGTTTATAAACTATATTAAAATTAAAAACTACATTTTCAATGTTTAAATTAATCTATAACTATACAACTATGTTTTGTATTTTGTATTTATATCAGAGGCCAAAAAGCCATGGTTGGGAAGCCAAATTTGTAGGGGTGGCAGGGAGGCTAAGAATTTTTATTTACTATCACAGAACACATCTCTTGGAAAGCTGCATAAGGGAACATTACACTTAATGATAGAAGAGCTAGTTAAGGAGATTTTATACTAAGGGATAATTTTGGAATTCAGCACAAAGATATTTTATACATAGAAGTGATTGTTGGGGCTGCGGAGAGCTGGAAAAGGGGATGCTATACGTAAGGGTGATTTTAGGATTTGTAGAGAGGTGTACAAGGGAATTTTTACACATAGAGGTGAATTTCGGGGCTGAAAAGAGCTGAGCATGCGTGATTTAGAGGCTGGAAAAAGCAGAATAGGGAGATTTAACACCTAGGGGTTATTTTCCGGGCTGAGTAGGGCTGGACTGTAACATTTTATACATATGGGTATTAACGGGGGTTGGTAAGAACTCGGAAAGGGGATTTAATACTGAAGGCTGATTTTTTGATCTGGGGAGAGGAGTACAAGGAGATTCTTACAGTTACAGGTGATTTTCGATACTGGTAACAGCTGGAAAGGCCTAATTTTTGAGGATAGAGAAAGCTGGACAGGGTGATTTAACACCTAGGTGTTATTTCTGGGACTGGGGTCGGCTGAATAAAAAGATTTTTTACTTGGGAGTAATTTCAACGTCTGATGAGCGTTGGACAAGGACATTTTATACATAGGTGTATCAATGTGGGCTGGTAAGAGCTGGGAAAGGAAGGATTTTATACGCAAGAGTGATTTTTGGATTTTTGGAAAGGTGTACAGGGGATTTTTACACTTAGAGGTGAATTTCATGGCTGTGGAGGGCTGAGTAAAGAGATTTTGTACTTAGGAGTAATTTTTAAGTCTGAAGAGTGCTGAACAAGGATTTTTTACAAATTGGGCTGATTATGGAAGCTTGGGAGAGTCGGAAAAGAGGATTTGATACGTAAGGGTGATTTTTGGGACCCTTCAAGAGGTGCACAGGGAGATTTTTACACTTGGAAGTAATTTCGGGAGCTGGGGAGAACTAAAAAAGCGGATTTGATATGTAAGGTGGATTTTTGAATCTGTTGAGAGGTGTACAAAGAGATGTTTACACTAAAAGGTGTTTTTCCATGCTGAGGATGACTAAGCAAGGAGATTTTGTACTTAGAAATAATTTTTAAGTTTGGAGAGTACTGGACAAGGATATTTTACACATAGTGGTGTTCATTAGGGCTGTGGAAAGCTGGAAAAGCGGATTTGATACTTAAGGGTGATTTTTGGATCTGTGGAGTGGTGTAAAGAAGATTTTTACACTTAGTGGTGGTTCTCGGGGCTGGAGAGGGCTGGGCAAGACGATCTTGTAGTTAGGAATAATTTTTAGACCTGGGGATTGATGGACAAGGATATTTTATATCTAGACGTAATTGTTGGCACTTCAGAGTGCTGGACAGGGGTATTTTATACATGGGGGTCATTTTGGGGGCCTGGAAGAGCTGGAAAAGGAGAATTTATACGTTAGGGTAATTTTTATATCTATGGAGAGGTGTGCAAGTGGATTTTTTCCACTTAGGGGTGATTTTTGGTGCTAAGAAGAGATTGACAGGTGCGATTTTTTGGGACCTGGAGAAAACAATACAGGAAGTCTTAACATCTAGGGTTATTTTCGGAGGTGGGGAAGCCTGAAGGAAGAGATTTTTTACTCAAGGGTAAATTTTTCCGTCTGGGCAGTGTGGTACAAGGAAATTTTATACTTAGGGGGTATTGTGAGGGCTGGGGAGCGCTAAAACAGAAGATGTTATTTGTAAGGGTGACTTTTATACTCATTTTTATAATTTGATCAATTTTCTAATAACAATTCATTTTTTTAAATTTTCTGAAGACTTATATTCTTGTTGAAATTAGATTCTGAAAGAATAAATTCAGTTTATCAATGCATCGTAAAATGTACGAGTACTATTATTAGGAAGCGATCATATATCCCACACCCTAACTGCAGTTACGTAATATTTTTTTGTATTATTTATAAAAACTTAACAGACGTTTTGTAAATAAAAATAGATTTTCAGGATGAATTGCGGTGTAGAAATAAATTAAACAATATTTTAATGTAACACAACAATGCTTTTTTGATATTTGTTTACTTACACACATCTTAAATTTATTTACAAGAGAAGAAGTATCAGCATTTTTTCAAAGAATTATATAAGTTTTATCATTTTCATGAGACAATTTAGGAAAGATTTTTAAATATTCAAGATGTGTCAAGAAAAGAATGCAGAAGATTTAAAATATATATATATTTTATTTTACAGGAATTTACAAATTATTAGGAAAATTTCAACCTTTTCAAAAGATATTTAAGTCTTTTATAATTTTCAGAAGAAATAATAAATATTCCATAAATTTTTGGAAATGCTTCCAAGGTTTAAAATATTTGAAGTCTATGCAAAGCCTCTTGAATTCCTAAAACTATTTGTAAATGAATCCAATTTTTTCTTAAAATGTTGAAAAATGTTTTAAAGTGTAAAAAATTTACCTAGAAATCTTCCATAATTTCTTACTAATTTGAAGAAAATTGTAAAATATTTGTAAATATTTCATATTCGCCAACAAAAAATCTAGATTAAGAAAAATATATATTTTACGGGATTCTACAAAATAATAGGAAAAGTTCGAGCCCTTTTAGAATTAAATATCTACACAATACTTCTTAAATTCTTAAAAATTTTTTTATCTGACTGGAATTTTTATTGAAATTTAGAAAAGTTATTCAAAATCTAAACTGCTGCCTAAAATACCCCCAATTTCCTAAAAACTTGAATAGCATTAATTTCTTCACTTAAGACCTTTCAAAGTTATTCTGATTAAGGGCATATAATACTTTACCATATGGGTTTTCAGTTTTGCACAAATTTTTGTTAACAAATTTAAATTTGAAAAAAAAAACATTAGTGTCCAGGCGTTTGCGTTTTAAACGTCTAGCTTTCTTTTTGTTTAAGAACTTTCACATAAATCTGCATTTTTGAAAATATTGTGCAGTTTAAAAATCTTCTTTATTCTTGTAAATTTTCGCAATATTTGTAGAATTTTATGGTTTAATTCATTTTTTATTTTTAATGTTACAAAATTAAAACATTTTGCTTAAAAATCTTCTACTCTTTCTCGAAATTTAAGGAAATATTTGATGTTTTAAAATCTTTTTTGAATTTTCTGCTGAAGCTCATTTTTCAAATTAAAAATTCTTAAGAAATTTTTTTGGGAACCTAAAGAATTCATGTCATTATCCTGAATTTTCAAAAAAGTCCTTAAATATCTTATAAATTTTTATTGTTTTTTAATGGTGTTAAAACTTGTAAATATCTCTTAAATTTACTAAAATTTATTCTAAAATTATTTATTTTGGCACGATGTTGCTTTAAACACTTGTTAACCCTTTTTTTACTTTATAAAATAATATGAAAAGTTTTTTAATCTTTTTTAATGAGCTCTTAGAACTCATTAGTAAAAATTTTTTGAAATTTTCCCATGAAAGTAAACTATATATTTTTCCTTCTCTTGACGCCCTAAAAAATTAAGGTTACCTAAACTTGAATTAAATCACGGAAAATGGAAATCATTTTATTAAAATCTTCCATATTATTTTCTCATAATTTTGAAAAGATTAAAATTAACAATTATTATTTCAGAATTAATTATTAACTTCTTAAAATTTTTCCATAACTGTTTTAAAAAAATTATTCTCAAAATCTTTCAAAATTATTAAGACTCTTCAATTGTTCTAATCCTTAAGATAAGTTCTTTCGATGATTTCATTTTACTTATCTCTTTGAAAATTAAAAAACGATTACCCAGATGTAAAAAAAGAAAACTTTTTTTCTTCTTAGAAACTCCGGAATTATAATATGGTAGCAAAAAAATTTATAATTGAATCTTTATCTATTTTGGTGTTGTGAAAAAATCAGTCATCTAACAATTCATTGATTTTTTTTTCAATATCACATTCATTTTTGAAAATTTGTTTTATTGGTAACTTCTGATACTACTTTCAGAAAGAAATCAAACGTATTTTCATATGATTTGAAAAATCTAATGCAAATACATATTTCAATACATCAGAATCATTTGAAAAATTATCTAATTGAAATATTAGAACTGCAAATATAAATTAACTTTTATTATTCAAATTATATTCAATATTTGATTATAGAACCTTTAAGTCACTTATTAAATTATGTTACTTAAATTTCAGGAACTGAGTTTTAATCTTTATTTACTTTAATTATCAGAAAACGTTAATCAGCTAACAATCAATTGACAATTTTACAAAAGAAAAACCATTAAAATATAATTCTGTTATAAAACATATCAAAAACTTTAACTTTATATATTTTTCCTTATTTGACATTTTATTTTTAAAAAATTTATTTAGTCTTAAGCTTTTAAACTGATTCCAGAAAATGTAACTTTTAGTAGAATCAGTTGTTAATGAATTAATCAGTTCACAAAATAAAAAACATGATACAATTATTTTCATCGTAACATTCAAATAATGTTAACATTATGTGTATATTCTCCTTTAAATTTCGATACAGCATTTCCATACGTCTAATTTATTAATAACCTTTGTCACTAATTTAGATCAACATGAAGAAAGTGTGAAGAAAATTATCAACTAATAATTAATTAAATAGTTCACAACATAAAAAGTATCAAATAATTTCACCGGAATAATAAATTTATTTGTACTCTACTTTATATTTTACTTTTTTTAAAGTTTACTATACGTCTAATTTATTAGTAACCGTTGTCACTAATTCAAACCGAGATGAAGAAAGTGTGAAGAAAATTATCCGCTAATAATGAATTAAATAGTTCACAACATAAAAAGCCTCAAATAATTTGTTTCATTGAAATAATAAATTTTCTCTGACTTTATATATATTTTAAACTTCCTTCCTGAAAATCTTAGTTATTAATAACCTTCAATAGTTGTTTTTGTAAGAAACAAAACACTTGTATATATGATTTTGACAATTTAATTCATATAATCATTTCAAAACATCATCAAAATTTCGGATAACTATATATAATTCTAATAGAAATAGGTTAAATATAAATATGTTTCTATTAAAAAGTTCATATCTTATATCAATGAATGCAATTTTCATGTAATCAAATATCGTAAAAAAATTAATTAGCTAATAATAAGTAATTATTCTTTTCATAAAATACCAGGCGTTAAAGAATTATTTTTATAAATTTTATTTATTATATATATATATATTTATTTATTTTATTTTTATATTCAAATAATTTTTACTTGATGTTTTTCTAAAAATTTGTGTTATTGATAAAATGTTTAAATATTCCAGAAAAAAGTAAAATATATACTCGGATCATTTAGAAATAACAATTCCGATACTCATTTCAGAACAAAACAAAAATTTAAATGAATAATCAAATTACAAATTTTGTATTTCAAATATTAATCAAATGTTATTATATTAATTATAGCTGGTATTTAATAATATAATATTCACGTAAATCATTAATTTGTTAACTCAAATTTAAATTTTTAAATTTAATCTTTATGTAATTTAACATTGTGAAAGGTATCAATGAAATTCGATTTGTAATATAATGAATTAAAAATTATTCAGTCAGTTCAAAGCATAAAAATCATTAAACAATTATTTTAACTGAAATATTCATATATCTTTTAACAAATTTTAAACGTTATTTATAAAAATTTCTTTATTTAGTGATTTACTATTCATTTGAGGGAAAAAATTTGAACATTTTTACATATATTTTTGAAAATTGAATGAATATTTATTCAATTTAATGTTCGAAAACAAATATTCAGCTTATATCAATTAGTCATTTTACAAAATAAGACGCATTAAACTATAATTCTCACTAAAACCTTTAAATAATTTGTAGTTAATACATTTTTTTAAATTTCAACTTTCATTTCTAAAATTTTTCTTTATTTATAAACTCTTAAACTAATTCCAGAAAATGTGAGTTTTCGTAAAATTAGTTGATAATTAATTAATCATTTCGCAACATAAAAATCATTACACAATTATTTTAATGAAAACATTCAAATAACGTTTACATTATATTCTTATTTAAATTTCAAACTGGATTTCTCTACATTTAATTTATTAATAAGCTTTCTAGCTAAGTTAATAAAAATTAAAATATGTGTACATATAATTTAGAAAATTGAATTTGAATACTCATTTCACAATATCGGAGGCTCCATAAAAAATTATATAATTCTAATACAATTATTTAAAAGAAAAAAAGAAACATCTATTGCGAAAGTAATAGCTAATATTTAATTACATAATCGAAGAGGAAATAACATATTTATGTTACTAAATATTAAACAATTTAAATCCAATCTTTATGTAATTTGATATTTTATTTGATATTATTAAATTTTAATTTATATTATAATATTATTAAACTTAATGACTTCACAATACATCTTTTCATTTAATAATCTTTTATATTATCTGACAAAATTAGATTTTAAGATAAAATTTTTAAAATTATTCTTGTGACAATGAATAAACCAATTTAAAATTTATTTAAATTATGTTTAATTTAAAATTTGTAAATAATTTGTAAATATGAAATATGAATATAATATTAGTATAAAAAATTATAAGCATATATAACATAATATTATTAACCTTTATAATTTGCTATTATAGAACTCATGAGAATATTATTATTATTATTATAACTAAAACGTGAACAAAAAATTTTCTTATGACTCAATTATGTAAAATTTAGAATTGATATAGCTCCAATAATAAATAGTTAATAAATTTTGATTAGATAAAGTTAAAATATAAATACGATATTATTTAATTTTAATCTGAAATTAATAAATTTTTCAACATTAAATCATTAACATAATTATAACATTAATATAATAAATTTATATAATTTTAATTTAGCTTATAATAACTTTACATTTTGATAAAAAATTTAATTATAATTTATATAATAATATTATTAAACTTGATGATTTCGCAATATATCTATTAACTTAATAATCGTTTTTATTATTTAAAAGAATTAAATTTTAAGATAGACTTTAAATAAATATTACTTTAACATTGAATGAACCAATTAAAAATTTATTATTAAAAATAACAGCTGTTATTGAAAGTGAAAATAAAGGCACAAATTAACATAATTCTAGGCGATCGATAAAAACAGAAATCTAGTTTTAAGTTGGATTAATTTTATACATTTAAAACAGAGGTCGCCAGTCGCCATAAAATAAGTGCTTAAAACCACTATGTAAGATTCAGCCTCCATGCGCTACTAATAGAGGTTACGAGTTTTCATATATAGGATTACATGTTTCGTTAAAAGAGAGCTGGAAAAGGTTGCCAATTTTAGGTTAAACTAGGGCCGCAATATTAGCCATGAATTCTCTTCAATTTGCATACATTTCTAAAAACTGAAGCGTTTCGGCTTAAAAATGTTGCCTATAATTTTTGGTGACCAAAGAGATATTTTTTTAGTTTTATACAGATATCTGAAGAAGTATGTTTTTCGTTACTAATCCAATTAGAAAGTCCAAAAAGGGACAAACTTTCATGAAATGTGTCAAAACAAAAAGTTTTTTGTGTTATGTATTTTATTATTGTAGCTTTTTGAAAATTCAAGGTACTGGATAAACTATTTCAAATTGTCCAAAAGAAATAATAGTTCTTAAAAAGTCATTTTTTGTTGTTGTATGTTAATTATTTTTGATCGGAAAATCTACAATTGTATTTTGGATTCAGAACTCACCTCTTTTGGTTAAAAATTCTACTATTTGAAGAAAAATTGAATAATTTTTAAATGGATCTGTTATATCATCAGAGATGGTACCTTACCGACAGTAGACAACCCTTCAAATCATGAAGTCAGAAAATCTACATAATATCGATCAAGTTTAGAATCTTCAATAACAGAAAATGCTTAACGTCTTAATTAGACTAAATGGAAAATAATATTTTCAAATTAAAATTATTTCTTGAAAAAAAGACCCTACTCCTTCACTCCATTGGGCATCGAACCACAAAACTTCTAATGTTATAATTTTTATAATCTATAATTTTATAATATTGTCATTTTAATTTGAAAATATTATTTTCTATCTAGTCTGATTAAGACGTTAAACATTTTCTGCTCTTGAAGATTCTTAAGTTGATCGATATTGGATTCAGAATTTATCTCTTTTGGATAAAAATTCTACTATTTGGTGGAAAATTTAATTATTTCCTTACAAAGTCATCTTTTTCGGTTAAAAGTTTATTATTTTTAATTGGAAAATCTGCAATTGTATTTGGGATTCAGAATTCATCTATTTTTGTTAAAAATTCTACTATTTGGTAGAAAATTTAAATATTTTCTTACAAAGTCATCTTTTTTGACTAAAAGTTCATTCTTTTTAATTGAAAAATCTACTATTTTATTTTGGATTCAAAATTATTCTGTTTTTGTTAAAAATTCTATTATTCAGCAGTAAAATTAATTATCTGTTCGAAAATTCAACAGTTTTGTTGTGAATTGTTCTATTTGGACGGAAAATTCGTTCTTACCGATTAAAAATGCTTTTTTTGTTGTTGAAAATTTAACCTTCTCTTAAAAAGTGCAATCATTTGGTTGAAAATTCTACTGTTTGCCTCAAAAAGAATTTTAAACTTTAAGCCAACTAATGCCCTTACCATCGGGCATGTCAAGGAATCGGGACATTCCCCGGAGGCAGAAACACAAGAAGAATTCAAAATTCGCTAGTTCTTTTAAATTCCATATACGTCTGTTTCCCTCTCGGCTTTTGCACCTTTATTTTTATTTCATATCTGACGGGAAGTAAAACTAAAATTCAAGAATAAGAATTGAACTTATATCGATTACAGTGTTTTTCTGTTCGTTGTGCAATAAAATATTGATTGTTTCAGAAATTCAGTGAAGTAACATTTTGTTTCATAGACAAAAACGGTTGAAATTATGATAAAAATTTTGTAGGGGGTCTTGCATAAATTACCAAAAATCTTTTGGTTGGGAATGGGGGGGGGTAGTTTTCAATATTAAGTAGAAAATTAAAATATTTAATCAAAGGACGAACTACTTCAGTAAAACTTCATTTTTTTAGTTAAAGATACATCATTTTAGTTTAAGCTTTATTTCTCCATTCGCAAATTTAAGCATTTGGTTGAAGATTCATCTTTTATGGTAGAAATTGAATCTTTTTGATTAAAAATTCAACGTTTTTGTTAAAAAATATTCGGTTTTAGTTAAGGATTAAACTTGCTTGTTGCAAATTCAGATTTTTTATTGAAATCAACTGTTCTAAATTAACAAATTTAATCTTTTTCGGCGGAACTATCAACTATTACATTTTTTATTTAAACTTAATTTTTTTCAACTGAAAATTTAATTATTTCATTTTTGGTAGAAAATTTATCTTTTTTAAATGAAATTTTAATGAAACTTTATTTATTTGGTTAATTTACGTTCTTTGTTCAAAATTCGTCTTTTTTGGTAGAAAATTAATCTTTTTAGTTAAAAAATGAACTATTCGGTTTATAATTTATGCATTTTGTTTAAACCCCTTTTTTTTGTAGAAAATTAACTTTTTGGTTAATAATTCAACTTTTTTGTTGAAAAATAAACTGTTATTGATGTAATATAACCAATTTTCTAGTCTAAATATTAACTATTACATGTTTCGTTAAAAATTCATCCTAAATTGAAAATTTAATTACTTTGATAAAAATTCGTTCGTGTTTTTTTGTTTGCTAAAAATTAATCTTTTAACTAAAAATTTAACAGCTTGGTTGAGAATTCTACTTTTTGGTTAAAAATTCATATTTTTGTGTTGAAAATTCAATAATTTTAAGTTTAATGAATTTGCAATTAAACAATATAAAATTGAATTCCTCTATCTAGAATAAGTTTAAAACATTGAAAAATTAAGAAACTAATTTTTCCAATTCGAGCCTTAAAGCTGAGAATACTTTAGAACTAGGCATAGAAAATTTAATTTTTTTGATTGAAAAATCTTTCAAAATATTGAAAATTTCAAAACTGAGCTCCAAAAAACCATTTCGAACTGAAAGATGAATTTTCACCTGAGAAGATGAACTTTCAACTAAGCAGTCGAATTTCAAACTAAAAAAGATCATCTTTTTAACAAAAAACATAATAATTAAAGTTTTAATTTAAAAGTTCATTATTAACCTAGCAAATTAATTTTCTACGAAGAAAAGGACTTTGCAACTAAAAGGGTGATTTTTTAACGAAATAGTTGAATTTTAAACTAAAAAAGATCAATTTTCAACAAGAAATGGAGCAGTTAAATTTGTAATGAAACAATTCTTAACCAATAAGATTATTTTTTGACAAGTTAAAAAAATTAATTTTCAACCAGATAGATTAATTTTCTGAAAAAAGATTAATCCTTAACTAAAAAGTTAAATCTTTAACCCAATAATTAAATTATAAACTACAAATGATAAATTTTGAACGAAAAATAGAATAGTAAATTTATCAGTTAAAAAAGTTTATTATCAACTAAAAAATGAAACGAATTTTCAACAAAAGAGTTCAAAATTCAACCAAAAACTTGAATTTTAAACTGAAGAATTTATTTTTTAACCAAGGCGATTAATTTTCTTTAAAAAATATGAATTTTCAACCAAACAGTTTAATTTAACCATTTTTTTAATACATTTTTAACAAAAAATTGAATAGTTAAATTTTCAGTTGGAAAAAATTAATTTTGAACCAAGCAGATATATTTTCTACATAATACATGAATTTTCAACTAAAAAGGTGGATTTTAAACACAAATAGTTGAATTGTAAACTAAGAAAGATACATTTTGAACAAAAACTGGACTAGTTACATTTTCAGTTAAAAAATTAATTTTCAACTAAAAATGAAACGAATTTTTAACAATATATTTCCATTTTTTATCCTAAGAGATTTAATCAAATAGTAGAATTTTTAACCAAACTAGATGAATTCCTAACCAAGAATAAAATGGTAGACTTTTCAACCGTAACAAATTAACTTTTCGCCAAGAATAGTTGAAGTTTCCAATCGTCATTCAGTTAAAATTCAAACGAAAAAAAGAGAAAAGGGGGAGATTGTTTGAAATAATATCAATGTTATAAAATGAAAAAAGTTCCAAGGAATTTAATTAAAAGTTTCTAACAATTTGTTATTTATTGTTAGATTTACGATTAGGATCAATAAAAAATCTTTCAGTGAATGAGAGCGCGTCACATTTTTGTAGGTGATTCTAAACCAATCAATTTAGATAATTGCATTTTACAAATAGGAAAAGAAACAATCAAATATTCTAATATATTTCTAAAATTGCTAATATTTAATACATTCTTTTTACAGCAATTTAAGTAAAAATAATTCTTTCAAGCAATTGAGGTAAAATTATTTCAAAGCAATTTAAAAAAACTCTCAGAATATAAATAAGCAAACTCAATTTCTTTAAAGAAATCTTTTTCTTAATTTTTTGTAAAAAGAATGTATTAAATATTAATTATCAAATCTAGGCACTATAGTCTTTTTCTTAATATTCATAATTTACATATTTTCGGGTTTTTACAACATTTTTTACAGTCACACATGACGTATGCTATAATATTTATTTAAGCGTCATCCTGGGTACTTATCAAGAGATAAGGTAGCTGATGGGATGTACACTTTTTTTAAATTTAAATATCACCCAAATACTTATTAAAAATAAGTTGGGGCTCTATGAACTATTTTCCTCAATATTCATAATTTAAATAATTTTACTTTTTCAGTTTTTTACCATTTTTTAGAATTATACAGTACAGGGCAAAAGTTTGAATACACTTATTTTTTGATGATTGATTAAGTTCTCTTAATTTTAAGTATGTTAGAGCTAAAATTTGTCTCTTAAAGGATTAAATGCTCTCAAAATTATGTATAAAATGAGCCCAGGATGAAGCCTATATGTCTACTTTTCAAGTAGATGTTGCAAGAATAGTGTATATTTCAAAGTTTTCTTATATCTTCAATAACTTCCTTAAAAATCAAATTTTTGTAATGTTCTTGGGCTCATTTTGAAGCTATTTTTCCGTAGTATCAAAATAAAAATTAAATAAATATATTTTTTTTTTGGAATATTTTATAGAAAGTTCATGATTATATGTTTTATATATTCTACAAAAATATTTTGGTTACTGCAAAAAATATTGAAATTTGTCAAACTTTTTTTTACAACTGAAAGTCCTTGGAATTTGATAAGGCAATTTTCACGATTTATACTAATAATCTGGCATGATACTGTGAAAAAATAGCTTTAAAATGAGCTCAAGAAAATTAGAAAGTATTGATTATGAAGGAAGTTATTGAAAATTTAAAAAAACATTGAAATATAAACTATTCTTGCAATATCTACTTGAAAAATAGACAAATAGGCTCCATCATGGACTCATTTTCTACAGAATTTTGAAGCATTTAATCCTTTCAATTTCATCCTGAATTGGTCTTAAAATTTCTTTTTACTAATGTATTTTTTTATTTTCAGATAACCTTTGAAATCTTATTTTTTTATTCATTACTGAATAATTGATATAGATTTTTGGAGAGATTTCGTTTAGTTTGGGTTTTTTCAGTGAAATAAAAAATTTAATTAATTCAACAATATCTATTCTAATTTATAAATTTTTAATGTAACATTTTTTATTGTTTTAATATATATTAAAATAAAACTAGGTCAATATTCGAGACTGTGTGATTTTCAACAGGATTTTGATTAGTGTCGTGATGTACTAAGTGAAAAATATTGGATTATAATATATAAATCTATAGACATGAATTTAATCATTATAATTTTTAAATTCTAAATAATTTTTGGAATAGATCGAATTTTGAATATTAATATTTTTTAAAGAAACTAATTAAAATAGGGAAATATTATTGATATTTTCTAAAAAAAAAACCTGTTAAAAATATCAGGCTATTTCAAAATAACAAAACTAAATATTCGAACCCGCAAAAAAGATCTCCTTTTTGGTTGAAATCATTGCTTTTCATTCTTAATTACAAAAAATAGTTTATATATCTTTGTCACTTTTTTCACTAATGAATGAAAAATTAGATAAAGTAACCTCTTGTAAAAATGAAAATGTATATATGTACACATCTGTTTTCACTCGCACGTATTATTTTTTATTTCTAATTATCATAAGAATCTATTAATCAAACGATGCTTGTTTTGATTGACATTCTCCTTTTTTCAATTATTTTCTTCTG
>NC_046663.1:47809089-47810251 GCF_010883055.1 Belonocnema kinseyi
TTTTTTTGCTAATGAGCCGAAAAGTGAAGAAGTTTAGAAGTCTGGTTTTTAATTTTGAATATTTTTCATGCTCATTTTGCATAAAATTATTCATGAAAAAATTGATTTCTTTTCGATCTTAATACCAAATTTTTAATTTTTGAACTACCCTATTCATTAGGGTTGTTAAAAAAAATAAGAATCCTTGAAGATGCTGCTCTTTACATAACTGTATAATTGGAAGTATCCACCAATTCAAGATAACAGTTTACAGCAGGTTCCTTCCTCATCGACTTTCAATCTCTTCTCTACTGTCCTCTACTGCTCTCTGCAGTACTTTTCCCGGACTACAAATTCCTATCCGTTTCGGTAGGCGAGGGAACCAAATCGAGAGACATCAATGCACGCACAGCTCATTTTCCTTCAATTTTCATAATTCAAGATTTGAGTTCATGAACGAAAAAGTTATCCTAATTTTTCAACTCGCATCCCATTTTTCCAAGATTACGTTCTATTGGTCCTCTTTTAAATATTAAACTCTAACTCAAATTTAAAGATTAAAAATCATTTTAAAACACAGTAAACAAATTTGTTTTTAACAAAAATATATTAAAAATTCGTAATTCCCCTTTTTTCATAATATTGACAATTATTTGCGTTTTTGGATTTCGGATTTTATCCTGCATGTATAAGACTCCAACATAAAAGTGCTGGACACGTCACTGGATACCAGGCGGTGCTCACCAGTCCCCCAACCAAACGAGCATCGTGGTCAATCCTGGTTCCGCGGTTGTCTGTTGTCAGAACCATCCGACTCTACCTGCACGACTCTCGTTTACAGCTCGCGTTTTCCCTCTTTTTCGTTTCGGATTTTAAGGAAACCTAAAAAGTAGGGGAAAAAAATTGTAAATATTTTTCACATAAACTGCGTGTGTGCCCGAGTTCGACATTCCTCAGGAGGAAATAGAAAGGAATTTCGACGAGAAGATCTTGAGAAGATTATTACATTCTGCGAAATGACTCATCTCCGTTCGAAAATTGAAGAAAATGTGACGTGATAAAGGATTGTTCTAGCTTGACATAACCAATGTAAATACCCGAATACACATGGTGCCGTGCAGATACCCGAATACACTCAGGCATTTGATAATCAGCGTATATAATTTCAGTGATTAGTGTGCAT
>NC_046663.1:47810351-47817956 GCF_010883055.1 Belonocnema kinseyi
TATTATATTAAAAGGATTAATTGGTGCCAAAATAAAATGAAGAGGACAGATTATCGTGGAATGTCTCTCGGGATGATGTCGAAGACATGGTGGTTACTAATTGTACTCGGAGTGAGAGAGGTAAGTTGTCACGCTCGGGAAACCGTTGTAATTTGAATAATATTTCAGAAAATGCTGCATACTTCTCTCTTGGGTAACAATTTTCGACATTCCGTATATTTCATATAACTGACTATAGTCATCTGTTAAATTTTACTAATTGTTATAAATAGAATACAGTCACTGATAATTCGGAAAAATATATATTGATTCAACCTATAGTTATAATTTCTATTTCTATTTTTATAATTATATTTCTTATAAATTTTTAATGTAAATGATCCTACAAACATGAATTTAACGAAATATTTTATTTATTTATATTCTTTGTATTACGAATGAACTTCAATTTTTTTAAAACTATTATTCTTGATTCTATAAATCATAATAAATTTTCATTCGTTTTTCGCAGAGTTTGTAGTCGTTTCCCATAACCCAATTAGAAAATCCAATTATTTTTGGTTAAAAATTATTTATTTAAACACCTACTACTTAATTTTGTAATGAAAATTTATCTGTTCTGTTAAAAAATGTTGTTAGTGAGCTTGAAATTTTATTATTTTGTTGAAAATTCAACTGTTAGGTTGAAAATGAACTTTTCCATATAAAATTCTTATTTTCACTTTAAAAATTCGTTTTTCTTCTATTTGAAAATTAACTTTTTTAACTTAAAAAATGAAAAATTTGTATTTTTTTTTAATTGATCTTTTGTAGTTGAAAATTCGTATTTTTCACAGAAAATTAATCTTCCTCTGCTTGAAAATTAATTTATTGAAAATTCTTTGTTTTTATAACAAATCTTTTTTAATTTCCAAATACGTTTTTAGAACGTTCTAAAAACGTCCTAAGTCAAGCCAAACAACGTTCTAAAAACATGTAATGTTTCAAAGACGTTTTTAGGACGTATTTGAAACATTGAACGTTTTTAAAACGTTTTTTCGCCTGACTTAGAACGTTTTTTTGGACGTTCTAAAAACTTATTTTAAACATTACATCCTAAAAACGTCTTTAAGACGTTTTTCTTAAATTTTAAATAAACATTTTAAACTCTAAATGTAACTATATTCCATTTTTGATTGAATTTTGATATGCTTTAGTTACAAATTCATATATTTTAATGAAAATTAGTTTTTTTTGGCTTCAAAGTTGAACAATTTTGTAAAAAAAGTCATCCTTTTTGGTTTAAAATTCAACTATTTGGTTAAAAATAACTTTTTTGTAGAAAATTCATATCTTCGGTTTCATTTCATTCTAAAGAATTTATTTTCCTATTTTCTTAGAAAAATCTCCTTATTTCCCTGTTTTTAGATAGTTTTGATTTGTGAAGTGTTTGATCGATACAGTAGAAAATTCATATTTTCTTATTGTTTTGATGAAACTGTCACATGTATTTTACTATTTCAATGAATTAAATTGAAAAAAATAACTGCCTTATCAGTTGAATTCCTTAGTATCGATTTAATTAGTTGAATGTTTACTAATATAGATTTGGAGAATAAATGTAATTTTATATAGCCATCCGTCGTACAATAAATAATGAGTTGAAACTATTTGATACTAGTATCAGAATATATCAGAATATATCCATTTTGGATAAAAATTCAAAAATTGGGCACATTTTGAATATTTTTGAGACCCCTTTTTTTAAAATTCAAAAATTCTCTGTATGGCTATTCATAGCCCAAACAAAGCATGATACGAAAAAAAAATCTAGAGAAGAAAAACATTGCTTTTCGAAAGCCCTACAAGATTATGATAACAACTTTTTCAATTTTGTCAAAAAGTTGATAATTCCAAATTTTATCGTACAAAAAAATTTTGAAACCACATTTTTTCAAGTTGTAAAAATTCTATGCACGGTTGTTCATAGTACTTCAAAACATAAACAATTTATCTTTCTGAATTTTTTCTATAAAAGGAAAATTATCAGAGTTAGAGCATTTTCAAAATCCAAAAAAACAAACTAAAATGAAAATTTTAAGCCAAAAAACGCATGATATGAAAAAAAGACAAGAAAAGAAAAACTTTGCCTTTTGAAAGCCCTACAGGACTACGATCCATCTCTTCGATTGTATTCATTTCTTGTATTCAACGATTATGTTAAAATTTCACATTTTTTGTTGAATTTTCAACAAGTTTGATAGAAAATTAAACTATTTGATTTAAGGTTTAAGTAATTATTTCCAAATTTAACTAGTTTGTAGAAAACTTATTTTTTTGTTAGTTAAAAATTAATTTGTTTATCTGAAAGTGTAGCTATCCCATATTTGGTTGAAATTTTTTGGTAAAATCTTAAAATATCTTCTTGAAATTTCATTTTTTTTTTAATTTATCACTTTAGATTTTAACTCATCTCTTTGGTTGAAAATTCATGTATTTTGTTGATAATTCAAGTATTTTGTTTAAAATTCGTCTTTTTTGATAGAAAACAAATCTTCTTGTTTGAAAATTCATCGTTTTTCGTTAAAATGGAACTATTTTTTTTTAAATTAAAATCTTTTTTGTTGCAATAATATTATTTATTTGTTATAATCTTCATTTGTATGGTTGATGGTTTATTAAATTAGTTTCAAACTGAACAATTTAATTTAAATTAAATTTGTTGTTGAAAATTTCACTGTTTTATGAAAATTTCTTAATTTTGTCTTAAAAGTGAGACGATTTAGTTGATAATTAACATTTTTTGAAAATTCGTCTATATCCGTTGAATCCAACTGGTTGATAATTGTTTTTTATTATTTTTTTTTTTTTGTTAAATTTTTTAAAATGTTAATGTAACCATTCATTTTTTGGTCCTAAACTTATAATTTTTAGTTCAAAAAATCTTGTATTTTGTTTGAAATTCTTCTGTTGGTAGACCATTCATCTTTGCAGGTTTAAAATTCAGCTATTGGATAAAAAAGTAACCTATTTTGTTGAAAGTTAAAAATAAAACTATTTCTTACTCATATTTTTTGTCAAAAATTAATCTTTTCGGGTTTGAAATTCAACTGTTTTCTACAGAATTCCTATTTTCTGCTGGAAAATTCAACTAATAAATCTTTTTTTACGTAAAACTGGTGGTAAATGTATCGAAACAGATTTTTATTTTATTTTTTATTTGTGATATATTTTGTTCTCAGTTTCTTTTTTGCGAATAAAAGAATTCATAAAAAAAGTGGATTTGCATGATAATTCATACACTGCCGTTATTTTCATTGTAGATTTCAATGAACTCAGTATACTGAGTTAATTGAAATATGCAGTCTATAAATTGCATATTATGTAAAATGTAGTAAGCTTGCAATGATGGGATCACAATGCTAAAAGTATTTCCTATATGGGTTAGAAGAGGATTTAGACAACTACAAAAACTTTAGGAGCCAGTACCCTAACAAAAAATGTAATAGTCGCTTTTAACAAATAAAAGATTTTCATTTCAGACAAAAACCGTTTAATTTAACCAAAAATGGTAAATTTCAACCAATAAATAAATCAATAAAGCAAAAAAATTGTATTCATAATGCTGAATTTTCAAGCCCGAAATACGAGCTTTCTACAAAACAGCTACATTTTTGCTAAATAATCGAATTTTCAACCAGAAGGATACATTTTTAAACAAAAAGATGAATTATATAGAAAAAAATTAGTTTTCAACAAAAAAGTTGAACCTTTAACCAAAAGTGGTTTGTCAGTCAATAAATTAAAAAAACTTCATCCAAAATGTCAAATTCATGTTCTACAAAATAGAGGAATTTTCAAACCTATATTTGAATTTTTCACTAAAAAAGACGAATTTTCAACAAAATTCTTAAATTTTTAAATAAATAGTTCAACTTTTAACAGAATAAATAAATTTCGAACCAAATAGATGATTTTTAACCACATAGTTGAAGTATTAAACCAAAAATATGAACTTTTAACCGAAAAGCTAAAATTTCAAGCAGAGAGATTAATGTTCCAATAAAACTGTAAAGCTTCTACCAAAAAAAAACTGATTTTTAGTAAATCAGTTCAACGTTTAGCCAACAAGTTAAACAGAAAATATAATAATTGATATTTCAATGAAAAAAGACGAATTTGCAACAAAATAATTGAGTTCTCACCTAAAACAAATTAGTTTTAAACCAAATAATTGAAATTCCAACCAAGAAGATTAATTTTCTAACAAACAAAAAATGAATTTTTTATAAAATAGTTGAATCATCAACCAAAAATTATTTTTCGATCAATAACGCAAATTAATGTCATCCAAACAATTGAATTTTTAAGCCAAATGACCGGCTTTCTAAAAAATAGTCAAATTTTTATCCAAGAAGATAAATTTTCAACCAAGAAGATAATTTTTGCTATAAAAGATTAACTCACAACAAATGTCATAAGTTTTCAACCAAAGATTTTAATTTTTTAACTAAGATAATTAATTTTTCACCAAAAAAGACAACTTTTCAAGATAATTCATTAATTTTCAACCAAATAGTTAAATTTGCAACCAATAACAATAATTTTATACCAAAAAAGAGGAATGTTTAAAAGAAATTTCTACAAAAAGAGATGAATTTTTAAGCCAGAAAAGAATAAAGATTTCAATTCAATTGTTGCAATCCCATTATTGAAATTTCAAACAAAAAAGACATTTAAGGCCCTTAATAAATGATAAAATTGTAATTTGCAGATAACCCCTTTTTTTAGTAATTTATTCTTATTTCGTAAATTTATGATTATTATACATTATGATAATACTAATATTACCATGTGTTACTAATATTATTAGGTAAATCACAGGTAATACTATAACAATGATCAATAAACTAACTTACTTTCTTTTACATTTAATGTAGTCGTTGACCAAGCAAGGCCTCTTGGTTGCTATCATAAATTTTTACGAATTAAATGTTCTCATTTTCCATATGAATCTGCTCATGAATCTTTGAGGGAATCGTTGTCGAGATATTAAAATTAGGATGATTGATGACTGATTATTTGGAATTACTATATCAGGAAATTAATTAATGTTACAAAACTTATTTGTCATTGCCATAATACGTACATGGGGATGAATTTAAAAAACGTAGAACTCTCATTTGAGAGAATAGTGAGTGTATCAAATAACAGACCTTGTAAATAAAAACAGGTCTAACATCGTCTCCTTTTTTATATATGTTCAACTACCTAAAGATATCACTACCTACGTCACTATTTTCTACCCACGATTAATGATGTGTTTCGATTTCTCAATTATTACGAAACTGCTACCATCATGTTTAATTTGTTCTCGATAAAATGCAACTCTGCAATGCTAAGATCTTGTCTATAAGTTTATGCAAAATACTTCTATAAACAATATATGAGGAGTAAGCGAACAAAACATGATGCATCGAAGTAAAATAGTTATGCGTGCACTTAGAAAACAGTTTTGTATGATCAACCATATTTTTGTTGGTTCAACCATGATATATGGTTATTATATAGACAACAAAATATTGCCTGGTCCCAACTAAATTTTTTAGTTGTTGTCAACAAATCTTATGATAGATCGAGTTTTGAGTTGATACAAAAAAAATATATGGTTGGGTCAATCAATTATTTTGCTGAAGCAATAAAAATTCATTTCAATCAACCAAATTTCCATGTGTATCTAAGAAAACAGTTCCTTTGGTTCAAGAGAAATTTTTGTGTGTGCGATTTTAACGTTGTCTGAACTCGAGGAGTATAATTATTCACCCTTGGTTTAAAAAAAAATGATATCCTATTCAAATTTTGCTTTAAAAGTATTGTTACCTTCAAAATATATAAATTAATATGTGCATATTTTGTCCTAGAGTGCTCAATATGCTTAAAAGAACTTCAGAAAAACACAGAGAAAATGGATGTTTAATAGTATAGATGTTCAAAGTATAAAATAGTGCCGGCAAAAATACAGATACTAACATGTAAAATCTACTCTATTTTTAAGGTAGTAGGCTTAAATCTATTTTTATATTAAACTCAAACATCCAAGATGTTAAACTCTTACAGGAATTTGACTCTTACAATCAATTTCGTTCGTTGTCATTTCATATCGTACGCGAAATTTTGGAAAAATTATGACTACTCATTTTTTGTTTGCAAATATTAATAATAATGCTGACAATTTTTCGGATAGAGTAAAATGGTTCGCGCAAGTGATGTTTCTTCTTCAAAAATTTCTTCGAACTAAGAACGCTTTGCATTGCATATCTTTAATATCTACAGGTACTAAAATTTAACATCTAAATGGCTGTCCTATTCACTATTAGAAATTGTCGGAAAATCCCGTCACATTTAAGATACCAAAGTAACTGAAAGTCAAGGAATTTTATAGGTCAGGGAAAACTCAGGAATTTAAAGACCAAAAATCGTGTAAAAGTCAGAGAATGTCTATAACTGTAAACTGTCAAATAGAATTAATTTTTTCAATTTGAATTTGAAATTGCTTTTTTCGTTTATAAAAGATTCTAGGTTAAAAATGTTACATGTTTAATATTCTGGTCTTCGCATATTAATATGGTCAGGGAAAATGAAAAATTGGTCAGTGGGAAATTCGGGAAAATTAAAAATGAAGTTTTGCGGTAACCCTGGTATAATATTCTTTTTAGCAATTTCTTTGCCCTTGTATTTATATTTATTTTTTTACAATTGCTTTCTCCACAAGATTACCTTTTTAGTTATAAATTTTATTATTTATTCAAAAATTCAAAAATTTGGTTCAAAAGGCATACTTTTCAGTTGGAAATTCAATTTTTGTGTTAAAAATTCGTCTTTTTGGATTGAAAATTCAACTAGTTTCGTAGAAAATTCACTTATTTTTTAAAACTCATATTTAGATGCTAAAAAAAGTCAAACTGAAAAATTGGGTAAAAATGCAACTTTTTGTATACAAATTCAACAATTTGGTCAAGCAAGTTATCCTTTTTTATTAAAAATTCAGCTGTTTCGTTGAAACATCGTCCATTTGGGCTGAAAATTGAAGTATAATCTTCGCAGAAAATTTACTTTTTGTTCAAAGCGTATATTTTGGTGTTGAAAAGTCAAAATAAAATCTTTTTCGGAAAACATTCAATTTGTTTAAATTTGTACTTTCGCTTTAAAAATTCATCTGTTTTAGTAGAAATTTCATCTTTCTTGATAAAAATGCTACTGTTTGCTTCAAAGTTAATCTTCTCTTTGTTTGATGATTTAACATTTTTGTTGAAAGTTTAGGTTGAACCACTTCGTTAAGAAATCATTTTTTGTGCAACATTCATCAGCTGAAAATTGATTTCTTTTGTGGAAGGATTCACTATTTAGCTACAAATTAATTTTTTGAGTGAAAATCCATATTTTCTGGTTAAAAATTCAATTTTTTTACGACAAAATTACATACGAATATTATATGTATAAAAAATAAAATGTCATTTTTTATAAATTTTGTGAGTAAATTTTTCGAAATGTCATGCTTAGAGACAATATCGTTTACTTTATTAATTTAAATATAAATTTGCAGCAAATATTTATCTTAAAAATAAA
>NC_046663.1:47818056-47850828 GCF_010883055.1 Belonocnema kinseyi
AGTACACGATTTATATTAAATTATTGAACTAAAACAAATTTTCTAAGTTCTTGAAATTTTTAGTTAGAGTAAATGAAAATTCCTAAACTGTAACAGAATTTTTTGAAACATGTGACTAGAGTTTCATGTAGTTACCATTGCGGAAATTTCGATTGCAGTATAGGAAAATTTAGAAACAGTTTCTGCATAAAGCTTTTGTGACGCGTCTCTAAAAATTCCTACAGAAATTTATAACAGTAAATAGTTAAATATTGAATATGTGTACTTGAGACGTCTAGATGTTTAGGATGAACATCCATTTTTCTCCGTGCAAGCTAATAGATTCAATAATTCGATCATATTGGATAATCAACTACAGTGAAACTTTGATAATACGAACCTCTATAATATGAATTTTCGACAATTCGAACTTTATTTTCTACCCCGGATGAAATTCCACATTTTCTATGTTAAAATTTCTCGATAATTCGAATTCTTGAATAATTTAAAGGCCACTTGTTATGGTTGAAGGAAGAACAAAGATCGTGTTACTGTTCTGGTCTCCGCTATAATATGTCTGGTAAAGAAAACCTCAAGTTATTGGCAATATAATTCAAAGAATCCACGATGTTTCAAGGGTGTGAAGTATTTACCAGTGCTTCACAAGAACAATAAAAATTCTTGGATGACCAGTTTAATATATGAAGCCTGGCTTAATAAAATTCATCGCAAATTCCAAAGAGAAAATCGGAAAGTTCTTCTATTTGTGGACATAATTTTCCGGCTCATCCGAAAGTCTTGATGCAAACACTAAAGGCCGTGAAAGTGGACTAATTACCACCGAATTTCACTACAAAAATTGAAATTTTGGATCATTATTCTTTTTGCTTAAGCGTTTATTCTGACATGACATTTCAAGGTCACAGAGTTTTTGAATCAAGATTTCGATACTTATCTTAAACATTTTTTTCTTAACAATGAAGTATTCGAATTTTTTGTAAATTCACTAAAATTTTCAGAATATTATGCAGTATTCAAAAATTATGTTACCTAAAATTCATGCAACGACTCCACTGCCGAAAAGAATCATAAGAATATTGTTCAAGACATCAGATGAAAAAAAGAGCAGGGAGGGGGATTTGCATTTGTTGGATACAATTTTTTATTTAAACAAAGCTTGCATTGATGTCACAAGAAGAGCATTAACATGCTGTAGATGGTATTTCTGAAGAGTGGACTGATCTACAAAGGAAATTAGGACTTTTTTATGTAAACTTCTAAAATTTTGTTGATGTGGGCACTAATTTAATAATTGCTACAGAACCGACAGGCAGTGAGATATTGAATAGTATTAAGGAACGAGAACCATTGAAATCTGATGACGAGAAAGATGTCGAAAATGAGAATGTAACACCAACAACGAAATTCAGAGATGCTTAATTTAGTTTCGCAATTTCTCGTAGGTTTACTTCTGGACAAAGTGTTGCATCAATCAAAAGAAAATGACTGACCTTATTCATTAATCTGCTATTTGCAGCCTACCATACGGCCCTTTTTAGGACAAACTTTATTTTACGAAGGATCCCTTCTCGTTCTTTTCATACTTCTTCATAAGAGGCATTAATTTCATTACAGATAACCATATTTTCCCTCTTTCTTATTCATTCGCCCAATAAAATTTTGACCTTCACTTAAGCTTTCTTAGGTCATTAAATGTGCCCTAGAAAAGAACTTTCATATGCATTTGTCTAACTATTGAGGAATCATCTCGAATGAATTTATCATGTTTTGTTGGCTTACTCCTGTATACCGCACCAGAAATATGGGAGTTTTTAATTTACATTCCAATTGAGAAGTTGCGGCAGTTGTAATTATCGGCCTAGAGTCTAGAATTACGCAAATGTTGTTGATGGCCCTGTACTGGACTGTGGATTATATTTATCATAATCTATTGTTTATAAATGATTTTGTATTGTAGCGGCACGATCGAACGCCATTGCATGCGTGTAAAGAGGTAGAAAGAATGCGTACACGCACATCAGTATGTATGTACACTTAAGTATAAAAATCTATTGCACCTATCGGGAGAAGGAATGGTGAACGTAGTGATTTATGCTCATGACTTGATGCGACCTCGAGACGAAATCACCTTGCAAAGTGGAAGTGGGCCTCATCGAAGCATAGGCGTCGACGCTCAAAAAATAGTAAATACTAGCAGAATTATTTCAAACACACTTCGTCAAACTATTGATGAGTGGCATATCCCCGTTCTGTCTTTCCATAGTGACTCAGAAAAGCCACTCCTCTATTATATTAGGGAACTTTCTTTAATTCACTGTGAAAAATTTCTGTTGGGACTTCCCTGGCAAAAGTTTCGGATCAGAATTGATTCCGAATCATTCCGAAATCTGTATCCGAACCAACCTGAATCAATCCCAACCAATTCGAAAAATGTTCTGAATTTCGTGTGATCCAAATCTGTTAAACATTAATCTCACTCAATCCGCTTTAATCTGAACCAATCTGAACCAGATTTTCAATCCAAATGAATCTAAATCAATCCGAACTCGAATAAATATATACTGAATTTTCAATCCGAATGAATCCGAGTTCGGATTGAATTGGGTTCATTCGGTTTGAGAATCGGCTTAGGTCAATCCGAGTTCGGATTCATTCAGATTAAAAATTTGCTTCGGATGATTAGGATTAAATCGGATTGAGTCGAGTTAATGTTTGACCGATTTCTGTCGAACGAAATTTAAAAAAGAATTCGAATTGGTTCAGATAGATTTGAATTGTTTCGGATACAGATTTCAGAATGATTCAGAATGAATTACTGTCCGAAATTTTCGCGAAGGTTTCCATTAAATGGATTAGAAGTTTATTCGAGAAACTAACGTTACAATACAATATATTGGTTCGGAATTCATCTCGTTTGGTTGAAATTTCTAGTGTTTCGTTGAAAAATGCACTATTTTTTGAAAATGATACTATTTGGCTAAACATTCATATTTCTTGGTAAAAAATTCAACTGCACGATTCATCTCTTTGGGTGAAAATTAATCTCTTTGGTTGAAAGTTAACTTGTTTTTTGTTGTTGTAAAATATTCGTCTTTTCTGGTTGAATTAAACCGTTTTTTATTTCTAAATAAAATCTGTTTCATTAAGGATTCATATTTTTGGGTATAAACAGCAACTAATGGGTTTTAAGTTCTATAACTTGAAAACAAATTATTTTCTTTTTTGGTTGAAGATACGTCGTTGTAACTAAAAATTTATAATTTGGTAGTCGAAAATTCAATTTTTTTTTTGAAATTCCGTCTCTTTGACTTTAATATTTAAAAATTTTGTAGAAAATTAAACTATTTGGTTATAAATTAAGTTTTTTGTTTAAAAATAAACTTTTTTGTTGAAAATCGACATATTTGGTCGGAAATTAATCTGTTTGGTTTCAAGTGAAACTCCATTTATGATATGTTAATTGTTTTCTAGGAAATAAAATTGTTTTTTGAAAATTACATTTTCAGGTGGAAAATTGAACGATTTTGTGTTTTTGTCTTTTTGACTTCAAAATTCAAAAATATTTTTAAAATTTCGTCTCTTTCCTAGAACATTAATTTTCCTTGGTGGTAAATTCATCACTATTCAATTTTTTATTGAAAATGTATCCTTGTTACGTTTAGAAAATTCGCCTATTTGGTTAGAAATGAATTAAATTATTTAAAAATACGTCTTCTTTGTGAATTAATCTCGTTAATTGAAACATCTTTTTTGAAAATTCATTTCATTGGTTAAAAATTAAACTATTTTGTTAAAACTTCGTCTTTTTGGTTATGAATCCATATATATGGTAGAAGATTGACCTTTTTTGTAAAAATTGAACTTCAATTTATAATATTAACTATTTTCCAGAAAACTAAATTTTTTGTTGAAAATTACATTTTCAGATAGACAATTTAACAGTTTTGTAGATAATTCGTCTTTTTGTCTTCAAAAATTAACTTTTTTCTTGAAAATCCGTCAATATATTCATTTTTTGGTTGGAAATTTATTCTTTACAAGTTGAAGAAATTCGCCTTTTTCGCTAGAGAATTAATTTTTATTGCTTAAAAATTTGTCTAATTCTATAAAAGTAATCTCATTGATCGAAACTTCTTTTTTTAAATTCATTTCTTTGGTTCAAGATTTAACTATTTTCTTGGAAATTCATTTTGTTTTTGTTGAAAATTAATTTCTCAAACTGAAAATTTTACGATAGCATCTTTGGTTAAAAAATATTTTTTTAAGTTAAATATTTAAGTATTTGGTTTAAAATTAAACTGTCTTCTACAGAATTCTTCATTTCGCTTTGAAAATCCAACTGCATTTTGTTAAATTTTAATCTTTTTTGTTTGAAAATTGAACCATTTATTTTTTAATGGATCTTTGTAAGTTGAAAATTGAAAGATTATGATTTCATACTTTTTGTTCGAAAATTCAAATGTTTTGTTGAAATTTCCTCCCTTTGTATTGGAAATTCATCTTTTATGGTAAAAAAGTGATCCTGCTTGATTAGATATTCTTCTATTTTGATGAAAATTCCTCCTTTTGGAATGAAAATTCCTCATTTTTATGGTTCAGAATAAACTTTTATGTTGAAAATTCTGTCGTCGAAAAATAAGTCTTTTTGGCTTCGAAATAAAACTACTTGGTTAAAAGTTTAAGTATTTTGTTGAAAATTCGTCTCTGGTTTTAAAGTTGACTATTTGGTTGTTAGTGCAACTGTTTTGTTAAAAATTAATTTTATATTTGTGTTGGAAACTCATCTGTAGAAAAGTTATTTTTCTCGTTTGAAAACGAACTTTTTACAAGTTCCACTGTGTTCGAAAAAATTCATATTCTTGCAATCGAAATTTAAATATTTGGTTAAAGGTTAAATTATTTTGGTGAAAATTCATCTTTGACTTGAAAGTTTATCTGCTTATTTGCCAATGCATCCGTTTGGTTAAATATTAATTTTGGTTTTAAAAATTCTTCTTTTGTGACTGAAATTACATATATTTCATTCCAAAACATCTGTCTATTTAAAATTTAACTATTTTGTTTGAAATACAATTAATTTCGACTTAAAATCCCAGGCATTTAAAGCGTTTCGTTATCAATTCAATATTGTATCTGCATTAATATTATTTGACAGTATACATTTACTTATTATTCCCCTATTTTCATAAAAAATGATCCCATTTTCCGTCTTCAAAGAGGGTTGACGGGTGGGGGGGGAGTCCAAAATCTGTAAAAAACAGGATATGAAATCATTGAAAAGAATGGAAAGCTAATGTAACAAATGAATAATACAAATTGTTGTGCAATGCTTTGTTGCTATTTTCTTTCTCAATTTGATACTTTGACCATTTTTATGGATTTATCCAGATTGTTGGTCTCAAAATTAATTCGATGCCTTTATTTTGATATCATGTTACTCTTGTTCAAACCTGCATTTTTTTCTCGTCCTATTGTAGCTTCCAAGCGTGAAGATTCAAACTTAAAACACAATATAATAGGTGGCGCCCCTGCGGACTTAACCTGAAAAATCATTAGTGAATAGATAAGGATCATTTGAAACACTCCATGCTTTTTACATTTCAATTGAGAAATCATTATTGTGAAATTTCTGAAACCACTTTTTGCCCATTTTGCGTATCATCACACCTTCTCTTAAGGCTGATCAAATAATTCCGTTCGCCTCAGCTGCATGTTTTCAGCTGGAATGTAAACAAAATGCAGTTTCTTAAATTTTCCTTTTCAGGCTCCTTTTTATTGACTAATGATTTTTAAGGTCTAGTCCGCAGGTCCGCCACCAATTATATTGTGTTTTAAACCTTAACTTTCCGCCTTTAAAGCTACCTTAGAGCAGGAAAAAATCAAGTTTGAAGAAGCGTTACATGACATAAAAGTAAAAGGAACTGAATTAATCTGTTGGCCTAATAATTACATAACTTTTGATTTTTTGATTTAAGAACTTTCCCTGTCAATACTTCTCTTCCAAACTTTCGCTTTCGAGATGAAATATCAACAAGTTTTTTCTCGATCGAAAAAGCTGACCATGGAGCGGCCTTGTCAACGTAGATTACTTTCGCTAGGTTACATATCCTGCATATGGCGGGTCTTCCACACGAATTACCTCAAAATAATTTTGTCTGGCTAACAAGATCTAAAAGAATTTTTAATTTTCATTGTATCATGGAATTCTTATTGCATAACAGTCGTCTTTTCAATGTTACGGTTTATCCTGTAGATCCTGCACTTCCGATAGTGTCTCTCAAAGAAATCATTAAAGCCACACCTACGGCTAGGTATTCCAGAGCACAGTGTATCCAATCGCTAAATAATCCCGTTGAACGGTATTATCTTCTCCTTGCCTTTTCTCTCTATTATACTTTAACACGTGTTCATCAGTGATCTTTTTAATTAAATATACGATTTTTCTAAATCCATTTCACTCTTGGATGATCCTCCTGGAATGATCATTTTACACGAAAGAAAGTTATGAAAAAATTTATTTATTTATATTTAAAAACCTCGGATTCGTGTCTTTTTAACTGATGCGACACAGTAATGTTGAAGTCAAACTGATTATACATTTTTATATATTCCCCCGGGACTAACAGAAAAAAATCAGAGGAATCCCTTCTAAACAAATGTAAAAAAAAATCAAATTTGATCGATTCTCTATAAAGACGAAACATGGTACAGAATAAAACTCTATACATTTAGGGACGGTCCATAAATTACGTTATCAATTTTGGGGTATTTTTCACCCATGTCCAGAAATTCTCGTAAATCAGGGGAATAGGGTAAATGTAGAAAAATAATAGACAAATAAATTTATATAAAAAAATTAAGGTAAAAGTCGAAATATATTGCAATTTCAACAAAATACTTGAATTTTCTTCCATAAAATACTTTCTACCAAAAGAGATGAATTTTTAACTTAAAAAGACAAATTTTCATCAACAGTTAATTAATTGTTAACCAAACAGTTACATTGGTATTTAAATAGTTTTTTCCACCAAATATTTGAACTTTTACCGAGTAGTTAAACTTTCAAGGCAAAAAAGTGGATCTTTTTGAAGAAAATTGCATTTTCAAAAAAAAAGTTTATTCTTAACCAAGAAGGATAACTTTTATATCATAAAAGCTAAATTTTTTATTAAAAAATACAGATTTTTAAAAAAAGAGTTGAATTTTCGATAAAAAATAAGACTATCATAAGACTATCAAAATAGCGGTGGAATTTTCTACCTGCAAAGATACATTTACAACCAAATGGTTGAATTTTCAGACAAAGATGATAAAAATTTAACCAAAAAACAGGCGAATTTTCAAGTGAAAAAAAAACAATTTATTAAAAGACAGTCGAAACACGAATTTTTAACAAAATAGTTAAATCCTTGACCAAATACATGAATTTTCAATCAAGAATGATGAATTTCAAACCAAATAATTCAGTTTTCAATTGGAAAAGCTATTTTTGAATCAAAAATTAAGTTCAAATTTGAGAAATCTAAATGAGATTAAAATCAAATTTAATGTCCTATTTAAAGTCCAATAATAAAGTTAATGTGCAGAATTCGTGAAAATTAAACAAAACAAAAAATAAAATTTCTTTCCTCTTTTATTTTTGTCGAAAAAAAGAATTCTTTTCTTTTTTAGAAAATTTTTGTCTTTTATCAAATTTCAATAATAAGATTTTATGGTGCGGTTGTGCAAAATTGGTCGTAGGGTGCTTGGTTTTATTTTCAGGATTTCTGCACATCATCAAAAATTAAGTCGTGAAATTACCAGTTTAACAAATTCATTTTCAACAAAAAACACAATTTTCAACAAGTTACATAAATTTTCTACCAAATAGTTGAATTTTCAACAAAAGTGGTTGAAATTTGAAACCAAAAAGACAGGCTATCTTAGACTTTTATCAAAATAGTTGATTTGTTAACCAAAAATATGAATTTTCAACAAAAAAGTTCATCTGAATGAAATAGTATATGAATTTCCAATCACATTGATGAATTTTCAACAACAAAAATAAAAGTAAAAAATATAACAGTAAATTTCTTTAGTTAAAATAATTAATTTTAAACAAAATAATTGCATTTTCAAACCAAAACTTAATTTTTAACAAAGGAATTCAACTTTCAAACAAAAATAGACCAATTTTCGACCAAAATAGTAGATTTTCAGCCCAAAAAAGACAAATTTTTAACTAATCAAAAAGATGAGCTTCAATCAAAACTGCAAATTTTTCGACAATAAAATTTAATTTTCTATAAAATAATACAATTTTTGCCGAAAAGATGAACTTTAACCCAAAAATATAAATTTTCAATAAAAGAATTAATTTTAAAGCCAAAAGAAAACCAACTTTCAATTCTAGAAATAAATCTTTTAATTTCTAATATTTTTTCTATAGATGAAACAAAAACAAGGTTTTAGTTTCGACTTCCACTACTGAAAGTGAGAGAAAAATACCAATTTTCCTATATTGAGCAATAAATCTCTATAGCTTTTTGAATAACTTTTTTACATTCAAATAGGGTTTCTTTGGATTTACAAAATAATCAAATTTTCAACAAATTAGATGGAATTTCAACTAAAATTATGTTTCTTGTAAAAAATAATTTCCATTTTTAATTTAAAACAATTTAATTGAGCCAAAAAAGAAAAAATAAATAAGAAATTAATGAAAATAAATTAATAAAATTTCTATCAAAAGAGATGAGTTTTTAAACCATAAAAACGAATTTTTTTATAAAAGAGTAGAAATTTGAACCAGAAAAGATTTTTCTATCAAGAGAGAACAAAATTTCAACTGGACTGGTGTATTTTCAAACCATGAAGACGAATTCTCTAGGAAACGGTTGAATGTTCAACCAAAAAGTTAACTTTCAAGAAAAAAGTTAATTTACAACCAAATAGTTGAATTTTAAATGAAAAACAATCACTTTGAAATTAAAAATAGAATTGTTAAATTTTCATTCTAAAGATTGATTTCAAAACGAAAAAGAGGCTTTTGCAACAAAATAGTTCAATCTACCAATGAAATTAATTTTTAACTGAAGTAGTTCAGCTTTTAACTAAGTATGCGGGTAAATTATCAGACAAAAAAGATGAAAATTAACTGAAAAATTTTAAAGCAGACTTGATGGATTTCTTGTTTTATTTTACGAGAATAATACAATTCTCCTTATTGTTAGCGATTTCATCGATCCTTCCGTACTTTCGTTTGCTTCTCAACATTTGACACTTCAATGGCTATTATGGATAAGAGTTTGTAGTTATGTATTTGCACACGTGGGTGGGCTGAGTGTAGGCTGAATAGATAGGCAGGATATATTCTATCTAGGTTAGTGCGTAGTGCTTAAACGAAATATATACTAAAGTCGTTAGCTAAGACTGCGGTGTTTATGGTTTCTAATCATTTTGATAGAAAAGACAAAAATGTCGGCTATCTTTGAAGCATCTAGTCAGTACGAGGTATGTCCGGAAAGTATCCGACCTTGCACTCTTTGTACGTGGGACTCTGTTTAGCCACTCGCGGTTTAGTAATTCCTAGAACTGCTGTCCCATGCAGTTTCTCAGCGCGAGAGACAAGAGACGGTTGCGACTCTTGCCTGAAAAACATCAGCAACGTAGCGGAAAGGCGCAGTGCGCCAGTACTCACATGTGCAGATTGCACAATATTATGCGCTCCAATTAAAAACGGTTCAGACGTACGCAATTACCTATCAAATTAAAGAGTGGTTTAGGCGAAATAAAAGTGGTCGTTCTTCAGTGGAAAGTGACCCTTTGCTCTGGCAGTCCCGCAACGGCCAAAACACCTCAAAATGTGGAAAAAGTGGGACTGTTAATTAATGGAAATTGTCGTTTAACAAACATAAAGATGTTGGAAGCCCTCGGAATTACAAAAACTATTATTTCGGAAATTTTAAGCTATGATTTGGGGATAAGCAGCGCGGCTGTAAAATTCGTTTTACTACTGCTGATCATTCATCGCAGTTTATTCAGCAATTTCTACAGTGAAATATGGCCTTACACATTACGGCAACCCTCATACAGTCCTGACCTGGATCCCTGTGATTGTTGGCTCTTTCACAAATTGAAAACCGATTTAAAGAGATTTCAAGTTCCTCTATCTTATAGAACTAAAAAAGAAAGCGTCCAAATTATATACACCATTTTTATACAAATATCGGATTGTTTATCTAATCCGTAAATTACTTAATTGTTTAGGATCCATAATTTTGTTGGAAATTAATCTTTTTTGTGATAAGTTCAAATATTTTTTGTTGAAAGTTCATTCCTTTACCTTAAAAAAACAATTATTATTTTAGAAAGTTATTCTTCTTAGTTTGTTTTCGCTCTTGACTGAAGAATCTTTATTGATTGAAAATGTGACTCTTTGTTGAAAGTTCGATTTATTTATTTTTTTTAATTGATCTGTTTTGTTTAAGGATTTAACCATTTTTTTAAATTCATCTCTTTCGTCCAATTACTTTTCGGTTAGAAAGTTATTCTACTTGGTTGAAAATTTAATTCTCTCGTTGAAAATTCAAGATCGTTTATGGAAAATTCATTATTATAGTAGCCAAGACAGCTATTTAGTTAAAAATTCAACTAGTTAATTGAAACTTTAACTACCTGTTAAAAAATTAATTTTTTGGGTGTTGAAAATTTATCTATTTCTTGGAAATTCGTTTTTTTGGTTGAAAAATAATTTTTTTATTTAAAAATTTAGCTATTCTATTTTTGATTGAAAATGTCTTTAGTTAAAAATTCAACTATTTGATTCAAAAATAATGTTTTTTGTTAAAAGTTCTTTTTTTTATAGAAAAATAATCTTCTTGGTTGAAAATTAATCTTTTGGTTAAAAGTTGAAGTTTTTTGTGGTACATTTTCTTTTTTTAAAAAAATTTTGTTTAAACTGAAAATTTAACTATGTAAGTTAAAGATTCATCACTTTAGTTGAAAATTTATCGCTTCATCTCTTTGATTAAAAATCTAATTATTTTTAATTAAAAGTTAATATTTTTCCTATTCTGTTTTTGTTGAGAATTCATTTATTTGTTTAAAACTGTTAATATATTTGGTTGAAAATTCATCTGTTTTTTTTTAGAAAATTCTTCTTTTTAAATAAAGAGTTTAACTATTTTGGTAGAAAATTTAACTATTTGGTTGAAAATTAACTTTTTAGAAATTTTGTAGACAATTTTCATGTGTTTTGGTTAAAACGCAACTGCTCGATTGATTATTAATATTTATTAGTTTATTATTCAATTATTTTGTTAAAAATTCGACTTTCTTGGTAGATCATCTTAGTTGCAATTTAATCTATTCGGTGGAAAATTCAAGTATTTTGTTAAACATTCGTTTTTTTAAAATCAATATTCTAACTGAAAATCTAACTTTTTTATTTGAAGATTAATCATTAGAGTTTAATCTGTTGATTTGAAAATGTAAATATTTTATTGACAAATTTTTTTAGCTGAAGATACACTACTTTTCAAACAAAGAAGAAGAAGGGGAAGTAGGAACTAGGTAAATCTAAAATATATTTTCAGAGCCATAGGAATTTATAATCCAATATAGGAAATTTTGCATTTTTGTCCTACCCTGAAATTCAAAATTTATTAAACATGACTTATTTTAAGAATAAAGTTAAAAATTAATAATAATTAATAATTAATTAATCAAAAATTGATTTTATAATCACAAAAGTGAACTATTTTGATCTGAAGTTGACAAATAGAATGATATGCAACTTTTCGATATACTGGGGTTTAACTGTGTTATAAAAGTATGGGAAACGTTCCTAAAGTGGATAATGAAACCTACAATGTATAATCATTAATTAAAAGCACAAATAAAAGTCAAATAATTAATTTTAATATATTAAAACGTATAGTTTCCTAACTAATAATTAAATTAAATTTATTATTTTCTTACATTAGTGTTTTTAATTGGCTATTATCCACTACAGGTTGCATTATCCATTGTAGGCAGGTTGCCCCTGACTACAAAAAGTATTTATCTTCTGTTTAGAAAATATGCTTAATAATATGTTTGGAAAAGTTACATTCACGTTATTACGGCATTTCAAAAGATTTACGAAATGTTCGCCTTTATCATATTTTAAAATTACAATCTTTCATACCTTCTGATTTTTCAAGTCTTAAAATTTAACTCCATAAATAAATCAAATTCTGTACCTATATGGTTGTTCGAAATGTCCGGGGCTTGGCTCACGCAGAAAAAAAGGAATACGCTTATGGGGTTTAAAGTTTTTTTTGTGCAATGAAAGTTGAACAGAAACATAAAATTTTTTTTCACTCTCGTTGGCAAAACGGGTTTTAACATGGCAGGCACACTTTCACGAAAAGATTCAAAATGATATCCTTATGTAAGGCCAGACTCTGGAAGCATGTAACTGTCGGCAAATTTTATCAATGCGCTATAAATAAATAAACAGAATGTAATATATAGTTTGTAAAGCTTTTTACACTAAGAACTCTAAATTTTAATCAGTAAAATATAACTGATTCTTAGTTAAATTCTACTAATTTCTATAGCTAGGATTACGGAAAGAAAAATCAAATAGTCACTGACAATAATTAGAAAATATAATAGTTGTATATTAATTATTGTTATTATTATTATTATTATTATTATTATTATTATTAGTAATTATAGATTGCTTAAACATTTATATTGTAGAAGAGACAACCCTTCAGTAGATGATGAGCCTACAGTAGAAAATCATTAATTTAAAATACTAATGAATGTTAAATGAATCAAATTAATTAATACACGAAGAAAAATGGATGTTTAAATGTAGATATTCAAAGGGTAATATTGTACTACCTAACATGCAGATATTCATACCAAACATCTACTATCTTTTTGATATGTTAGGGGTAAAAATATGTTTATATTAAACTGAAACACATTCAGATGTTAAAATCGCCCGAGCGCATGCGCATTGCGCATTAAAATCTCTTAAGGCCTTGTGACGAGAGGGTCACGTGACCAAATCTGGTCTTCAATCTTTCTTTCCGAACTTACGTCGAAACGAAATGAGGTATCGCTATGGAAGTTTGGGTAATGAAAGAGGAGGTAATAAAGTCCATGTCTATGCTTTGTTCAGGTGGAAATTTTGAGAAAAATTTTTTTTGGAAGAAAATACCAGTGGAAGTTTTCTTTCCCAACTTACGTCCACACGGAATGAGATATCGTGTTAAAAATTTTGCACGATAAATAGAAGGCATGCAAGAATGTGTCTCTGGTCCCAAATAATAAGAATAGTGAAAGTTTTTTTTTAATGACTATTTTGGAGAAATACCCACCGTGCTGTCGTCAAACCCTGAAAGCAATTTGCAATGTTGTCAATGGGCTAGTTATGAGGTTTAATTTATCAAAGTGAGGCAAAACGACAAAAATCGCTCACGAACATTATGCACAAATAATGCAAAAACTAATGTTTGCACTTGAAATGCAAATAAACATATTTGGTCTGACATACGTATCAGTCTGGTATCAGCTATGTCAAAGCAGCACTAGCGCAGCGAGTAGACAACTTCGAAATTTTAGGGGTCTGTGGGTAAAACAGATTGCATGATTACCGTCAGAGAAAGTTAAAAGTCAAACTTCTGCTGTAAAACCTAAATGTGTCCGTCGATAATCATTGTTTGCATACATAAACTTTTTTCTTCATCCAACCCTTTGCAAGGCAACAAACGATCCTTTAATATTTATTAACATTTCCCGAAAAAATTTCCGCGTAATTAAAACCTTTATTTTTCAATATGGGTGAAAAAATATTGATCTTAGGGCTGACTTGATCAGCTGTTATACTCATCACATGGCCTTAAGGGCATGTGACACAATTTTTGAACATTTCAAAAGAATAAAAATTAATGCTATCCTTAATTAAAATTGGATAGCGACTTCTGTCTGTATAAACAGGGGAAGTATGATCTTAAATTGCAGGTTATATCATATTATATAGACATGAACACATTTGACAAAAGGCTTATAAATTTAAAATCAAATTCTAATAACCTAAAATAGATAGAATCATAACTACACATTACATATCATTCGTTTTTCGCTTACTTATCGCGTTTTTATTTTTTATTTTGCATTGAAAATATTACTACACATAACCTCAACTTGACTGCATGTATCATCTGATCGACATTTTACACCCTTTATAGGTTTTTCGTGCATGCAAGAACATTAAAGTTTAATTTTAAAAACACAAATAAGTTATCAATTAATTCCTTGAATTACTAGAAATAAATAAACTCCTCAAATATTTGCAGCAATTATTTGACATAACCATAAATGTAATATCTCGGATATTTCAGTGAAACATTTTGGATGTTCCATAGTAACATTTCACTTTTTAATATCTACAGATGCTAACTTCAAATATCCAGATTGTTGTCCTATAGTTAAACGTAAAATATGTTAACCCTGAAAAGCTGGATGTTACTTTTGAACATCCATTTTTCTCTGTGTAGTTAGTGAAAATTTAAACAACTTTGTTAAAATTTCATCATATTTGGTGAAAAATTCTTTTTTTTTTTATTTCAAAATTCAACTATTTCAGTAGAAAATTTAACTATTTGGTAAAAAATTAACATTTCTATTATAAATTTATATCTTTTTAGTTTAAAGTGTAATTTTTTGTTGGAAATTCATATTTTAAAGTTAAAAATGCCTCTTTTTTACTTAAAAATTCAACAATTTAGTTTAAAAAATTTTCTTACTGAACTGAGAAATCATTTTTTATTTGAAAATTCTTATTTTCGCTTTGAAAGTTCACCTCTTAATTTTGGTAGAAAATTTAACTATTTTTTCCAAATAAATTCTTTTTTGTTGAAAATTCATCTATTTGATTAAAAATTCAATTTTTTTTTGTCGTTGGAAATGAAATATTTTTAATGAAAATTGGAATATTCCATTATTTGTTGAAAATTAATCTTTTTTAGTTCAATCTATTTTGTTGAAAACTCGTTTGTTTTTACATTAAAAATTAAATTTTTTAATTGTAGATGTAACTATATTCTATGTCTGGTTGAATATTAATATTTTTCAGTTAAAAATTCATGTTTTCTATTTAAAAAATTCGTTTTTTGTATAAAAAATTTAACAATTTCAATAAAAATTACACTATTACAGTTTGGTTGAAAAAAATTTACTTTTTAGTTGCAAATTTCACTATTTGCTAGAAAATATATTCTTTTTAGTTAAAAAGTCATGTCTTATATTGGAATATCGTATTCTGATAGAAAATCAATATTTAGCGTTAAATATTCAAAAATTTGGTTGAAAGTTGAACTAACATGTTAAAAATCAACTATTTTTTTTAAGATTCATCATTTTAGTTGAAAATCCCTCTCTTTAGTCACAGGTTCATAATCTTAGTCGGAAATGTAGAATTCATCAAATTAAATTAAAAAATTAATTTTACTTAAAAAAATTTATTCTACTATTTTCTTGAAAACTCTCCTTTTTCCCCTGTTCTTAGATTATTTTGGTATCTGAAAACTGTTATCGATAAAGTCGAAAAAAATGTTTTCTGTTTTGTAATTTAAGTAAGACTGCTATAATGTATTTTACTATTTCAATTAATGAAACTTTTAAAAAAACTAATTTATCCGTTTAAATTCTTATCTGAAGGGTGAAACGTCACTCATCTTGAATATCTTTCAATTCGGGGAGTTAGTTGTTCCTGAATTTTTCTACAACTGAATTTCCCTTTTTCTCGTTTATTTTTATTTAGGATTGTATTATACGTACTTTAAACGTAAAAAATGGTTGTTCAATAGTAGATTTTCAAATTATAAAATAATACCACCAAAGAAACAGATATTTACACGTAACATCTACTCTCCCTTCGAGATTTTATAACTAAATTAATTTGTATGTTAAACTGAAATATCCAAGATGGTAAACTCGTAAGGAAATACGCCAGACCTCTATCGGCCGCTTAATGAAGCTAATAGTCAAAGTCGTTAACGATTTCATCTAAGGTCGCATGTGAACTTGTATAAAAACGGTTATCACTAATATTTTGTTTGGAAGCATTAATATCACTAATATTTTGTTTAGAAATATTAAAATCACTAATACTTTTTTTACAAATAATAATATCACTAATATTTTCTCTACAAATAATTATATCACTCATATTTTGTTTACCTCTTTCTTCATTAAGATAGTCTTTGTGGTGGAGGAGTAGGTAGATGATGATGAGGAGGAGGGGGATGAGGAGGAGGAGGAGGAAGAGGAAGAGACAATGTATATCTTTAATATCCGCATGATCTAACTTTTATCATCTAGATTCAAGATGGCTCTCCTATAGTAAAACATTAGAAAATGTTAATCTAAAACCGCTAGATGTTCAGGGTAAAGATCAATTTTTTTCTCCGTGTAGTATCATCATGATGTCGGAATAATTTTACCTCTACCAAAATGCAGTATACAATAAAGCAAGAAAAAACGACGAGATACAGAGTTCAAGAACCTTCGGCAGGTTAAAGTAACCTCGGTCCCTTTTAGGCATCTTACGTGTACATTACTCTCATCAATCAAGATGAATCAAGCCCATGAATAATACCGTTCCTAAAAAAGGCATGCCTGTAACGCTTCTGCAGAGTTTCAATAAACATTACTGAAATATTTTCATTAAAGTGTTTCAGTTCACATAACACATGAACACTATTAATCAGTTTTTGACATGTAAGGTTTTATTAGGGCATTCATATCAAAAAGAAGCGACTCATCCTAGCCGCTTATTTATTTCTTTATAGGCAAGGTACTTTCAGTACTTTCAGTAGCTTCTTAGAACGGGATCGTGAATGGAAAAAATTATAAACAGATGAAAACAAACATCAACATCATAGTTATAACGCGCTTTTAAATTACTGAAATAAAAATTAGGGGGGTTTGTTCATACAGGGGACGTGCATGAATTACATAAACTTGTTTTCTAAAATTTTGAAACATGGATCCACTCTTTTGTTAGGGTCCGTTAGTTTTTAATCCCCGATCCCTTCCCTATCTTACGTGATGTTTTCTAAACAAATTTTTGTCGTCAATTTATTTAGAGGAAATCCAAAAATAACGTGAGACGATTTGGGCGGAGGGGAGGTTTTTGGTCAAATCTGACTGTTTCTTATAAGTTAACACAGTAGTTCAACTTTCTACCATGTTAGTTAAATTTTCCAAAAAAGAAAATTAATTCTTAATTAAAGATTTTATAGTTGATATTTATAAATAAAAATAATGATATCAATAAATATCATAAATAAAAATAACCATTATAGCACAATAAACTGTACTGAGAATAGTAAATCAAAATAACTTTCTCATCGAATTATCATAGAATTTGAATCTCGACACCTTCTGTGTTAATCTACGGTACTGACTAGTAGGGTACCTGACCACTAGAGTTCCCTTTGAGGTGGTGGGGTCGAGGGGAATAGAACAACCAACGCTCGGGTGGGATCCGACCCCCACCGTACCAGTAAAGGGTGAATAAAAAAAGTTCAAATCACCCAATAAATACGAATTTTCTACAAAAAACTTGAATTTTTGACAAAAGAGATCAATTTTTAACCAAACAGTTGTACTGTTAAAAAAAAATATTTTTCCTACCAAAGAATACAAATTTTTAACAAAATACATCAATTTTCAACAACAAAGTTAAAGTTTATCCAAAACAATTCATTTGCTACCAGGAAAGTAGAATTTTTAACAAAATACATGAATTTTCTACTAAAAATGATACATTTTCAACAAAAATAAAACGATTTTTCAACAAAGTAGTCGAATTTTCAAACAAGCATTAAAATAGTTTATTTTTTAACCCAATTTTAACAAAATACATGAATTTACAACTAGAAAAGATCAATTTCACATCAGTTTCAACCACAAGTGAAATACTACATTGTTAGTTAAAAAATTAATTCTAAACCAAAAAAAAGTTTTAAACCGCGAATTTAAAACAAAAAAAATTAAATTCCGAATCAAGCAAAATCTTCTTCCCCTTATATATAAAATTATAAAACTATATGTGAGAGGTCATCCATAAATTAGGTACCACTTTTTTTGTTTGAGTGGGAAGGGTGGAGGGGGCTCTAGAAAAATGTTACTTCAATAGGGCGGGGATCGGGTCTATTCTGTTGCGTAATATTTTTAACATATCAACCTTATAGGAAATCCATGTTTAATATAGCTTAAAAAATTACGAAGTGATTTCAAAACATTTTAAATAGTGATTTGCAGAGATTTAAAATAATTTCTTAGAATTTTAGAAGATTTGGAAAGATTTTATAAGGCCCATAAGGTTTTAGAACATTTAAAATGATTTCAAGTGATTTTAAAGGGATTTTAACCGATTTTATACAATTTTCGAGGATCTCAGTAATTTTAAAGAATTTTGAAAGCACTCAATAAAGTATTTTAATAAATTTCCCAAAATCTCAAAGGATTTCAGAGGACATTTGATACATTTCAGGATATTTTTAAAGATGCAAAGGACTTCAAAATAACTGTAGAATATTTGAAGAAATGTTCAATATTTCAAGACATTTTCAAAGATTTAAAAACATTTGCAAGATTTTAAGTTATTTTATAAAATTTCACAGGATTCCAAGGAATTTGATAATATTTCAATGAAATTTCAAAAAATTTATTCACTAGAATTGAGCGATTTCAAAGCATTTCAAAAATTTGAAGAGATTTTCAATATTTATGGGTATTTAAGTATTTATTAGGTGTTTCGAAAGATTTTCAAAAAATTTGAAAAATTATTACTTATTTTTCAAAGATTCCAAGTAATTTCAAAAGATTTAAAGAAATGTCAAAGGATTTTAAGGGTTTAAAGCCATGTAATGAGTGGGTCACGTGATCAGATTCCTACCTTACCGAATCTTTTTGTATCTCCCAGCTTATTTTCACACAAAACGCCAGCGAGTTTAACGTTTGGTATAATAAATGAAAAGCACTGAGAAAGGTGGTATAATTATTAAAAGTTTTTTTTGTAAATAATTTTGTGTATTTATTACAATTCATATCCGAACCCACTTTCCTTAGTGCTTCTTATTTATTATCCCAAATTTTCAACTCGATAGGCGCTTCGTGTGAAAATAAGTTAGGAAATCAGAAAAGTGTCAGTATGGTAGGAATCTAGTCATGTGGCCCACTCTTCATATGGCCTTAAGGTTATTTTGAAAGATTTCTATAAAATTTCAAAAGCTTTAAAGAAATTTGAAAAATTGCAAATATTTTAGGGTACTTTAAATGATTCCAAAGAAGTTTCCAGTGATTTACAAAATTTCAAGGAGTTTCAAAATAATATTTTTAATAAATTTTTAAGAATTTATTTACCAGAATTGCGAGATTTAAAAGGATTTTAAATATTTGAATAGATTTTCAAATATTTCATGGTATTTCCAAAGATTTAAAAGAATTTAAAGCTTCTAGGGCATTTCGAAACAACAAATTTTTAAATGAAGTTTTTCACAACCTCTGAATTAAATAAAAGTTATTCATTTAAATTATAAATATAGGTTTTGTTTTTTTTTTCAAATAAATTCTATTCCAATCAAATCAAATTTTATTTAGACGAAGTTTGTTTAATCCAATAAAAATTTATTTTAATCGAACAAACTTCATTCTAACAAATTTGTTTGTTTCAAACAAATGTTTTATCAGTGTTGACACGCGTTTACGCAGTCATTCATTAAATTATAAACTATGCATACTGTAGTTATGTGAACCAAAGCCTTTGTTTTTATTTCAATGAACTTATTCATTCTCATAATTTAAATCACTTAATCACTTTCAAATGTGGATCAATGTACTCGTTTCGCTTTCACTTGAATCCTTTTCTTCACAGTCCGTTTCTGATGAGCTTCTCCTAAATTATTTATTCGCTATAATTTATCATCAATATATGCGTGCGAATAATAATTAATTTTGTTTTCTAAACTACGTCACATTGCCTGGAGGGGGCAGATTTTGTGACGTAAGAGGGGGAGGGGGTAACGCTGAATGTAGAATCGCACATGGAAAATATGTATGTGTTTAACAATGATTTAAAATTGATATATTTTGTTGTAAATTCATTTTTTATTGTATAAAAGTAATCGTCTATTTAAAATTTTAACTTTTTTTAAAAATTGCTTTCTTTGTTGAAAATTCATTTTTTAACGGAAAATTGTACTATTCCATTCTTCGTTAAGAATTGATATTTTTAATTGAAAATTCAACGATTTGATTGTTAATTTATATAGCTTCTTATAAATTTGTATTTTGTGTATAAAATTATTCTATTTGATTAAAATTGTGACTGCTTGGTTGAAATCTGAAATACTTTGTTAAAAATCCATTTTACTATTGAAGATTCAACTTTTTTTCTTTAATTTACCGTTTTTGTAAAAAATTCTTCTTTTTTACTGAAAATTAATTTTTTAACTGAAAATTCAACTATACAAATTTAAACATTTTGTCGAAAATTATTTTTTTAGTTGAAAATTAATTTTCTTAAATAAAAATTTAACTATTCCAATATAGATCAAGAATTTTATTTTTCTCAAATAAAAATTCAACAATCTGATTAAAAATGTATGTATTTTGTTGCAAATTCGTCTTCTTTTGTAGAAAATGAATCTTCTTCATTGAAAATTCAACATCATTGATGCAGGGTTCACTACTTTGTTAAAAATTTATTTAATTAATTGAATATTTATCTCTTTCATTAGCAATTTAACTATTAGATTGAATTTTTTTTTTGAGTTACAAATTAATTTTTTCACCTTCAAATTTAACGCGTCCATTATTTGTCTAAAATTGATAGTTTTTAGTTAAAATGCAACCATTTAGGTAAAAATGAACTTTCTTATTTGAAATTCATATTTTCCAGTTGAAAATTAATCTTATTATTGAAAATTCGTCATTTTGGGCTAAAAATTACACTGTTTTGTTGAATTTTTTTCTCTTTATGATTAGAAAAGCTTGCCTGATTCAAAAATTCAACTCTTTTGTTGAAAATGTAACAATTTAATCGAAAATGTATATATTTTGTTGCAAATTCGTCTTTTTAGTAGCAAATTAATCTTCTTGATTGAAAATTCAACTATATGGTTAAAACTTAAAATAATTTTTTTTAAATTCATTTAAGCAATTGAAGATTCATTTCTTTGATTGCAAATTTAAATATTTCATTAAAATTATACATTTTTTTTTAAATTAATTTTCTTAACCTAAAATTCAACTATTTCATTATTGTTTAAGAATTGATTGTTTTGAGTCGAAAAGTCAACTATTTTATTGTAAATTTATGTATTTTGTTGTAAATTTATCTTTTCGGTAAAAAATTAATCTGCTTTGGTTGTGGATTTAACTACTATGTCCACAATTCATCTTTTTTGGTTGAATTCAATTTTTTTTATTTTAAATTAAAATTATTTTGTTGAAGATTCATAATTTTAATTGAAAATTAAACTATTTGATTAAAAATTAATCTTTTTATGTCAAAAATTAATCTTCTTTGCTAAAAATAAGTCTTTTAGGATTGAAAATTCATCTTTTCTGGTAGAAAATTTAGATGACTTCTACAAAATTATTATTTTTTGACTTAAGAATTCGACTATTTGGTTAGAAATTAAATTATTCGTGGTTGAAACTAATTCTTTTTGTTTTAAAATTTGATCATTCGGTTGAAAATTTGTCTTTGTGCGTCGAAAATTCAACTATGTTTCTACAAATTCAACTATTTTGTAGGTAATTTAATTATTTGTGTTGAAAATTATTGCACTATTTTCTTAAAAAGTTATGTTTTTTTTGAAAATTAAACTTCTTTGTTAAAAATTCGTCTTTTTGTTTTGAAAATTCATTTTTTTTGCAAAAAATTTCTCAAAAATTTGGTATGAAATTAATTTTCTTCTTTGTTGAAAATGCAACTATTTGGTTAAAAAATCGTGTTTCATTTAAACTTACTGTTTTTTCGAACATTCGGCTTTTTAGCTCAAAAACTCAACTCATTAGTTGAAAATTAATTTCCTTTTGCAGAAAATTAATTTTTTTTTGCTTGAAAATTCAACTGGTACATGATATAAATATTTTATTTAGTCAAAATTTCAAACAAAAAATTTTGTTTTGTATTTTAATTCATGTGTATCAACGTATAATACCTACTTGATGTCAATCATCTCGATACGCTTTCTGGCTGCACCGCGGATGAGTTTTGAAAAGAACTTGACCATTTCCAATTTTTATTTGAATGATAATAGACAAGTCAATTGTTCTAGATCTAAGCATAAAGAGATGACTTTCTATATATAAATCACACTCGCTTAATGCATTTGATTTTAATTAAAAGATGTTGTTTAATTTAATTTTATGAACGCTTAAGATAAGTTGGAAAACATACATAGTATTTTAACAGATTTTGAGGATCAAAATACTCTCAAAACAGAGGAAATAGAGCGATTTTTCATGAAAATAGGGGAACAATAGGGGACTTTATTCTTTTAAATAAAAGACAATTTTCCAGGTACCATATTGAATTTAATACAAAAGAAGAATTTTTAGAAGACAGTTCAATTTTTAACCACAAACTTTTCTATGAAAAACAATTAATTTTAAATCCAAAATAACACATTTTTAAGAAGAAAGTTCAGTAATTAAGTTTTCAAAAAAAATAGTTAAATTTGTAGTCAAATAGTTGAATTTTCAACTAAAATTATGAATGTTCAAGGATGGAATTGAATTTCCAACCAGGGCGTTTCTCTAGAAAACAGTTATACTTTCGATCATAAAGTTAATTTCCAATCAAATATTTCATTTTTCTACTGAAATAATAGAATTTTCAAGCCAAAAAGATGAATTTGGAACAAAACAGTTGAACTTTTCAACCATAAAACGATATTTATTTAGATATTCTACCAGGAAAGGGTTTACAGTCAAAGAGGGAAAATGTGCAACCAAAAAGACGAATTTTCAGAAAACAGTTAAATTTTTCAGCGAAAATGAGGAAATTTCATAAAAACAGTTGAATTTTAACCCTAAAATATGAATTATTACACAGAAAGTTAATTTTTGAGCAAATAATTTAATTTTTAAATAAAATTGGTTACTGAAAAGGACGAATTTTCAATCAAGAAGATTAATTTTTTACAAGAAAGACGAATTTACAACAAAAACACATCAAATTTCAACTAAAAACTGTCAACTTAACTAAGAACAAAATAGTTAAATTCTTCTGTAAAAAAAATCATTTTCAACAAAATAGTTAAATCTGTAAACTGATAGTAGAATTTGAAACCAAAAGAGGTGAATTCTGAAGAAAAAATATAGTAGACTTTTCAATTGAAATGAACAAACTTTCAATTTTTTTCATTGGATTTTCTTATTGAGTTGTATTAATACAGTTCAAATTATAGCGAAAAAAAATATGGGAAGTTTCTTGAAAACAGGACAAAAGAAGAAATTTGCTACATTACAGTTGAATTTTTAACCAAAAATATAAATTTCACGAAAAAAGTTCAGTTTTAACCAAATAATTAAATTTTAAACTAAATTAAGCTATCAATCTTAAGCCAACAATGGAATAGTCAAATATTCAATTCAAGAAATTGATTTTGGGCAAAAAAATTAATTTTCTACGGAAGAGAAGAATTTTAAAGATATACATCAATTTTCAATTAAACAAGCGAAAAGAGGGGGGTAGGGAAAAGAGTATGAAGTCTATATTCAAATGATTTACTTGCAATATAAAATCACTGATTTTCCTTTTTCCAAGAATTTCCAAAATTCTCATTGACAGTTATGTTTTCCACGTACGATGTTATATTCTTCGTTAAATGCTCCTACGTCAAAAATCGTCGAAAAAAATGTTTAATTTCAAAAGTTTGCGATTAAAGTGATATTGTGAGAAAAATTATTATCGAATATTTTTGGCAAGTCTCACGTAAAAGTGGATTAATATATTCATTAAAATTTTGTAGTTCGAAAAAAACTCTTTATCATTTTTCCTCATGAAATCTACTTTAGAGTTGGAAATAAACTTCTCAGTTTTTCATCTGAATGAATAATCATTAAAACAAGATAATACACTATAGAAAACTTATATGATTTTTATAGCATGCACGCACTGTTAGGAGGTTGAGAATCTTTGATTCCTTAACATAGTATTATCAACACAAAAAGATTTAATCCAATTGTTATTTAAGTAAAATTTGTATGTTTTCATAACATAAAGTCAAACAATTTATGTTGGAAATAACATTTTATTCATTTCAAAAGTTAGAAATAATGTTCCTTTATTTTACGAAAATTATGAATCTGAATCTCTATTTTTATGTATTTCAGATATCGGATTACCCCCCATCATCAATAATACGGTTATACCTTGCTATAGTCCTTGTTTTCCTATGTTTTTTGACCCTATACCAAAGCTAGAATTTACCTGATTGAAATAAAATTGGTTTAAATGAAAAAATTGTGTGTTTGAATTAAATAAGTTTTGTTTCACAAATAACAAATATTTCTATCAGTGCAATGATATATCTTGCATCAGAGAAAGAACTTTTTTGATTCAAATAAACCTTTTTCTGACGATACACTCTCATATATATGTACTTTAGCAATACTTTCACTGTACCCTAACTCTACTTCGTTATGCTTTAGTTATATTTGAGTTAAACATTTAATATACTCTAAAATATACATAAAGTATTGTATAAACTCACTTAACTACAATATCACAGATAATGACTCCCATACATTTTCCCAGATGTCTTTCTGGATGTGTCCCATACCGACATTTTTAAAAATAATTTTGGAATCATATCAAATATTTGACCAACATAGTGCGAATAATAGTGAAAAATAAACAAAATTTAGCTAACTATGTATGTTAATTTGTAACTGTACTTGTCTAATATGTAGCACTCTATTCAGATTCAAAGTTTGTGTTCTATCAGTTACAGGTCAGCGGGCAGTTGTTGGACACAGAATTTCAACCAACAGTGACGGCAACATGTAAAGCTGGTCACATGACCATCCGTGTAAATCTCAATCAAAGCTTCGTGGGTGCTGTTCACGCTAGAGATTTCCGAACACCTCAATGCATGGTACCAGGAAATGGTACAAACCATGCTACACTCGGCATCAATCTTTTTGCCAGTAGAGGATCGCCAGATTATTGTGGCATTCTTGTTAATAACGTATGTACATTTTACTCATTTTTTATCAAATTCGATATTTGAGTAATTATTTGTAGCAAAAATTTCTGTAACTTTGAATTTATTGTTTCCTGTTAACTGTATGATATTGTCGCGCAAAACAAGAAGAGTACTAAATACATTCATAGGCGAACTGTGATATTGACGCAAATGCATTTTTCGTAAACCAAGAAAAAAAGTGTGTATCTTCAAACAAATGACGATGCACTTTACGAGCTTGTGAACACTCAGAAAAATGTTTGTTTGAATCAAAAATTTGTTTTATCCTGTATGAACAGTAGAATTTTATTCCAATAAAATTGGTAAACCTAAACAATGGTGTATTGAATCAAATAAGTTTTGTTTGAATTAAACCAATATTTTTTTGAATCAATCGAGAATTTGTTTGAACCTATATTAATTAAAGAAATCGTTTGTGTCAAATAAACATTTTTTTGGTTGTAGTTACAGGTTTTTGTTTTTCTGTATTGCTAGTTACATCTCTTTTATAGTCTTATTCGATCGAGATTCCTAAAACAGTGTTCGATCGTGACGACATTACCGCTTTTTCATCAGATTTTTTCACACCAAATATTTTGATTACCAAATTGAACATCAAAAATTGAGGCTTAGTGTTTTTAATACATTTCAAATCAATATTTTCTTTATAACAAGACTATTAAAAACACTTGTGTTACTGGAATCTAATTCTCCATGGGAAACGGTGCTCTTATTTATATTTATAATATATATCATATTTATAATTGCCTTTTTTGAAATACAAAATAAAATAATATAACAATGTTATATGACATAAATCTTTAAAAAAGTTCTGAATATAAAGAGAATGCTAAAATTTATGAATATAAAAAAAAGTTTTGAAAAAAAAATTTGAAAAGTTTCAAGCGCATACAAAATTTTTTCTTAAGATTCCTGGGAATTTTGACAGAAAATTGGATACTTTTTAAAGCAAAATTTTGGTAATTTCCAAGAATACAAAGTTTTAGAATATACATAAGTCAGTTTGAAAGATAATTATAAGTTTTAAATAGATTTTAAAAAATATTTTAAAACTTAAAAGGATTTTAAAACATTGGGAGAATAAACTAATTTCCTTAAGATTTTTAGGAAAATTTGGAATGTTTTTTTAAATGAAAAATTAATATAAAGTTTTCAAATCATTTCAAATGATTTCATAAATTGGTGAAGAAGTATCTGGAAGGCTGTAAGGCATTGTTTTCTAAATTTACAAAACAGAAATTACAATTTTTTATTTTGCAGAATTAAAAATATTTTTGGAAAAATTCGACTAAGATTGAAATTTTTTTTGAAGTTTTAGAAAGAGTCAAAAATAATTTTAAACTGTGAGAGATTTAAAAGAATGTACAGCAAAATTTAGATTATTGAAGATTTCAAATGACAAATTTAGAAGTATTTTGAGAATTTTGAAAGGTTTCGAAAGAATAAACCAATATTTTTAAGATTCCTGACAAAATTGAAAATTATTTTTTATTTTTAGTAATTAATTTTAAAACAATTAAAAAATGTTTTGAAAACATTTTAAAAGATTTTTAAAATTGTCAAAAAAAATCTAAAAGATTTGAGGGAAATTTTTTTGATTATGCAGGATTTTTTTAAAAATCTAAAAAAAATTTAAATCGGTTTAGAAGATATTATAAGCAAGTTTTGAACAAATTTCAAACCTTATTTATAATTTGAAAAGAAATAAAATTTTTCTAAATGTAAATTTGAGAAGTTTTTGAAATAAAATTTTGAAGTTTCTGAAGGATTTTTAAGGGTTTTAAAATAATAAAAAGATCCTTAAGATTCCTGGCAAAACTTAAAATGGTATTTATTTAAAAAAATTAATTTTAAAATTTCGAAGAAAAATTTTAAACCGTTTTGGCAACTTTGAAAGGTTTCAAGAAAATAACAAACATTTCTTAAGATCCATGTGAAAATTTTAAATATACTTTTTTTTTAATTAATTTTTAAAGAAAATTTTTTAAAAATTCAAAATATTTCGAAAGATATAAAAATAATTTAAGTCAGATTGAAAGATATTTAAGAATTTAAGAATTTTTGAAAAAATATTTTCCAACTTTGAAAGATTTTTTAAGTTTATGGCAAGTAGAAAATTTATATATTTCAAGAGAATTAAAATCGTGTACAGAATTCCATTTATTGAGGTTTAGGATTCATAAATTAATAGTAATTAACAATAATTACATTTTAATCATTGAAAGACTTTGTATCACTCTTTGGTATCATTTTGATCTAGAATAGCCCAGGATTCTTAAAATACGAAATTGATATCAACATAAAACAACAAAATACTCTTACATTGTATAGTATATCATTCACTCAGAAAACGCTTTTGTTCAATCAACAAAACATTTCTTGTTTTAACCATGGAATATGGTTATTATATGGACAACAAAATATTTGATTGACCGAATGAAATTTTAATTTTAAAAAATGTTGTTTTTAATTAAATATTTTGTGGAATCAAACAAACTTTCATGTATATCCAAGAAAATAGTTTTTCAGTTCAAGGACATTTTTTCTGAGTGTTTATTTTGTTCATGATTAAATTTATATCTTCAGATTTACTGTAAAGTGAGTTTTCCATCGAAAGCTTAATTACTCGAATTATTTACGTATACTAGATTGAAAATATTGCATGTGATTGTAAAAGATTTAATGGATTTTATAGATTTTTTATACATTTTTATAGATTATTGTCTTGGTATAAATAATACAAAAGTATTGAAGTGTTTGAAATTGCTAGAATCAATCTGTAGAAAGCATTTGAAATTCCTTGAAAATAAATTGAATTTTGACATCCCTAGATAATTTTTAAACCTCTTAAATTCTTTGCAATTTTTTCTTTAAATAACTTGAATGTAAAAAAATTAAACGTATTCAATAAGTTTCTCTAAACAAAACTTTAAAATCACTATAAAACTTTGACCTCCCTTGAAGTCCTTAAAGAGTCCTTTGCAATCTTTTAAAAGATACAAAAATGTATAATGGTAAAAATACATTCAAATAAATTATTTGAAAATATACTTAAATATAAATTGAATTGAATGTATCCATTCAAGTTCTCTAAAAAAAAAATCTATTCAAATCTACAGACATTTTTTTAATTCTTAATGATTTAATCCAATTCTTTGAATATTGTAAAATTCTTAGAAACCTCTTGAAATGTTTGGAATAGATAAAAATTCAAGCTTTAAATTTTTATAACTCCTAGAAAATTCTTTGAAATCCCTTAAATCTTGTGAATTCTTTGAAATCCTTGAAATTTAATATAATTTCATTTAATTACCGAAATTCTCTAGAAATCCCTAAAATTCAAGATTTTAAATCATTTAAAATCCTACAACATTTTTTAAAATTTCATTCATTGATGTATTTTAAATCTTTTGACTCTTGGAATTCTGTAAACTTGTCTAGAAATCTGCAGGATCCTGTGAAATTCCTGTGAAAATCCTGTGAAAAATAATTTGAATGCCTACGTTAAGTATATCAATAAATCACTTGCAGTTTCTGTTTTTTGCATCATTTCTTCTAATATTTTAACATTATGTATTTCTATATCGATTTTCTTATAATAACTTGTTTAGAATCAAGTAAAAGTTATAAGAAATTTATTGTATAGGAAAATCATTGTAAACCTATACCGAATTTTCTATAATATTTTTTCGTATAGTGAAATTGCAAGGGATTTCCAAGGATTGCATGGGATTATACGAGATTTCAGAAGATTTCATAAAGAGTGTACAGTTGTACAATAGGGTGGACCAAATTTTTGTTCTCAATTTTTCATGCAAATCAAGACAACATTTGTTGAATCTACCAAAAAAATGCTTTTTTAAAATAATATTTTACGTTTTTGTGAATTTTATTAAGAATCGTCAATATTAGGTCGATCAACTTGAAAGCATCATTTCTCTTCACAATGAGCTATAGAATAAAAAGCAATACTTTTTTTTTAGATGTAACACCCATAATTCCGTTTTATGAGGTCCCGAAAAACCTCCATAAGTGAAAAATATATTTTTTTACTCCAAATCACCCTGCCATCACGCCTAGAGAAAAACTATTAGGGTTAACAAAATTTCTTTAAAAAATTCTAGACTCAAGGTTAAAAAAATTATTCACAAATTTAACTCAAAGGCAATTTATCCGAAATTTTAAATTAAAAAAGACCGTTTCATAAACTGATTTTTAAAATAGACATTGTTTCTAATACAAAAAATACTATTTACTACTGATAATTAGATGTTTACATAGATTTTTCAAACAAATGATTATTGTTTTAGCATTTTTCTCATAGAATTGAGTTAGTAACTCGCAGTTTTTTTCGAATTTTAAAACTTATTTTTAACTTTTCAGTTAGATCGAGGCAATAGTGAAATAAATTTAACAAAAACAATTGTATTAAACAATTCATTATTAGTTAGAATAATAAAATCTTCGAATAATGTTTTAGACAAATACTGTACCTTTCTAACATTATTCAAAGAGAATATTATTTTCTTAAGTATAACAAATTTTAGCAATTATATTTGTTAACTTGAATTATTTATTACCTCACTACAAATAATAAGTGACCAAAAAGTGGAAAATTTTAGCAAAAGCTGCAACATTCTAGCATTATTCTAAGTGAATTTTGTTATAAATAATGATGAACTATTTATAAAATTATTCATATTAAATTTAATTGATAACTGCCGAAAAACATTAATAAATTGTAAACGTCTAATTATGAGTAGAAAGAAGTATTCAGGTATTCTTTCAGCTGATTGGGAAAAATATTGATTTTTAAATCGATTCACCTAAGATTGACGATTTTGAATAAAATTTACAAAAACTTTTTTGTTTCTTATGGAGAATACGTTTTAGACTTTCATGGGACTTGCGGAGCCTCGAAATATATAAATTTTTAATATTGATGTTTTCGTCGATTCTAAAAAAATGGAGAAGGGGGGTGGTATAAATGCAAATTAAAAAAAATGGAATGTATTTTTGGACCACCTTATTGTACACCAGATTGCAGGAGTAATTAGCCCCTCGGTTTCCATTATTCTTTTGCTCAGTTTTACTTTCATCGTTCAATTCAACATTTCTCTCGATATATCATAGAATTATTGTTACAGAGTACGGAAGAACGATCTGTTCCTATAGCAGTAAGAATACATAGAACTTTAGAGTTAGCAGATGACAAATTCTATGTCATTACCTGTGGAAAAGCAGGATTCAAAAATGCCAAGTAAGTATGAAATATGTATAAAAATATGAAATTTAAACTACACTGCAACCTGGATCAAATATAATATGGGCTTGGCCTGCAATTGACCTTGAAGGCTCCCGGTGTTTCACGCTTGATTGAACACTCTCTTCACCACAAGAGGCTCCACTCTCATTCTTAAACTGCCGCGGAAACGCTTCTCGGAATTAGTAAATCCGAGTTAAATAAATCCAGGTCCGCGTGTCTGCCCAATGTTGGAAAATTAAAAAAAAATCTAACTAGCGTTCAAATGTGCTAACACAAAAATTATCCCATTTTGTAATTATTTTGATTTTTCAAAATGCGGCTATTGAAACTTGTAGCGGCACATCTGATATATACTGTATCAAGTTTTTAGATCATTTTATGTAAAAATGTGAAAACTATGAGCATCCAAAGCATCGGACTTTATTAGAAGTACACTCCAAGTCCCATATAATAAAAGTTTCGGGGGTTTCCTCGCACTGGCCTTGTTACTAAATCGGTACTTTCGAATCGTAAACAGTCAGGGCCATGTGAACAGTTTCCAGTTTGAATGCATAATATTGCGCAATGTACTCGACTGAGCACTCGCGCACTGCGGCCCTTCCGAGGCATTCGGAGGCGAGATTCGCAAACGGCTCTCGCCCTGTCCCCTGAGAAACTGCGTGAAAGTACACGAAGCAACCATGAAAATTTATATAAATATGACCTGGTCATCGAAGAACGCATTACGGATACCAATGTCATAGTTGGTGCTCTTTCTTTAAAGAACTTGTTTCCTGTGATGTAAGGTAAATGTCACTAATGATATTTTGCATAATTTCCATTCCGTGATTATGACGTGAGAGTCAGATCACGTTGTTAGCTCTGAACGTCGACACGCCACATGTGTTTACTCTCCCGTAAAAAAAATATAGCCTCGAAGTGGAATCTACCGCCAAAAATACTTTCACTGAACCTGGTTATACTATTGCTTGATATGTCCTCCTTTTAAACCTCCGACAACAGGCGTAGAAAATCAATTTTCCATGAAAATCGGTATGGTAAAGTAGAACAAATTTTTTTCGATTTTTTATGGTGATCGCCCCCAAATTTGTTTGAATCCATAAAAAAATATATGCATTTTTTTAAAAAGATTATATTTAGAGATTCCACAAGCCTCATGAAGTTTAAGACTATTTTCTATAAGAAAAATATACATTCTTGTAATTCAATTTCAGAATCGTATAAGTATGTTTTATAGAATCCCATAAAAACCCCAAAAGTGAGAAATTGAGTTTTGCTAGTTTTTGGCGCTAATTATGACATTTTGTGGTTTTTTAAATACAAGTTGTTTCTAATAAATAAAATAATACTTTTTACTAATAATTAAATATTTACGTACATTATTTAAACAATTTATTATTGTTTGTAGCTATTTTCTCTTAGAATAGTTAGAAAGTCACGATCTTTCCCGAATTTTTCAATCTGTTTTCAACTTTTCAATTAGAGTGAGGTAATATTTAATTCAAGTTGACAAATAGTATCGTTTAAACAATTTATTATTATTTATACAAATATTCTCTTAGAATATATGCAAGCAAGTTGCAGTTTGTTCTCAAAATTTCTACATTCTGTCCACATTTCAATTATAATGAGGTAATAATTGATTTAAGTTAGCAAAAATAAATGTTTAAACAATGTATTTTTATATTATATAATATTCTATTTGAATAATCCCAGAAAGTTGCAGCTTTTTTCTGTAATGTTCTATTTTTTGTGAATTTTTCACTTAGAGCGGACATGAAAGTTAATGCAATTTAACGAAGATAATTTCAAAGGAAATAATGTTTTTTATAACTATAGTCTCTTACAGTAATGCTAGAACATTGTGGCTTTCTCTAAAATTTTCCACATTTGTTACATTTTTACTTACTTTCACTTACTTAGTGAGATAATAATCATTGACAGTTAACAATCATAATATTGTTTAAATTAGCCGATGTTAATTGGTGTTAAACAGGTAAGAATCAATTAGAAAATTTTCAATTTTATGGAACCAGTAGAGCAACAAAATTCAACATCTTCTAATTAATTGTTTAAACATTTTATTATGTCTTATAACTATCTTCTCTTAGGAACAAATGATAAATAATAATAATTTTAACAAAAAGGCTCTCAGTTACTTCAGAGGGAAATTTGAATTTCACTTGATCCATATAGAAAATTGAAGAATATTGCAAATATCTGTTTTATTTT
>NC_046663.1:47850928-47855655 GCF_010883055.1 Belonocnema kinseyi
CAGATTGTTTACCTATTGTCTGTTCATAAATATAAAACCAATTCACAGCTAAAAATTTCAGAAAAAACCGCAACTTTTTAGCAATTACCTAAGACAAAATAGTTATAAACAATAATAAATATCTGAAAGAATTTGGTTTGTTAAAAGTTGACAAAAAGAAAACAATTTTATTTTAGAAAAACTCGAAACTATATATTATATGTAAGAAGTTACTATTAAACAATTATGTTCGTTAAATTTTATTCATTATTAACACACTGTATGAGAATAAACAAAAGATTGCAAATTTCTGAAAAAACTAACACTTTCTAGAAATTACCTAAGAGAAGGTAGTTATAAACAATAATAAATGTCTTAAAGAATTTGGTTTGTTGAAAGTTGACAAAAAGTAAAAAAATTTATTTTAGAAAAACTCGAAACTATATGTTATATTACATGTAGCATTATTACAGGATAAGATACTCCTTAACAATTATAATTTCTTTAAACAATTATGTTTGTTAAATTTGATTTATTATTAACACGCTCTGCATGAAAATAAACAAATAATTGAAATTTTCAGAAAAAACGCAACTTTCTAGCAATCACCGAAGAGAAGATAGTTATAAACAATAATAAATGTCTTCAATCATTTTTTTGGTTAAAAGTTGATATAAAGTGAAAAATTTTATTTCAGAAAAACTCAAAACTATATATTATATGTAGAATTACTACAGGAGAAGATACACCTAAGCAATTATAATTTTTTTTAACAATTATGTTTGTTAAATTTTATTAATTATCACCACACTGTATGAAAATTTAAGAAAAAGTTGAACATTTCAGAAAAAACCGCAAGTTTCCAACATTATTCAAAGAGAATATTATTAAACATATTAATTAATTTTTAGAATAATTATTCTCGTTAACTTGAATCAATTATTACCTTACTCTAATTAAAGAGTGGACCAAAAGTGGACAAATTAGGGAAAAACTTAAACTTTGCAGCATTATTCTGAGACAATATTTGTATAAATATTATTAAATTGTTTGAACAATTATTTCGTTTTAATTTCATAAGGTTTGTTAAATTTGATCAATGTCTACCTTACTCTAAGTGTAAAGTGGACAAAAAGAGTAATGTTTTTAAAAACTCGAAAATTTCTAGCATTATTAAAAGACAATATTATTGAAAATAATATTGAATTTTTCAAACAATTATCTTTGCTAAATTGCAGTACTCTAATTGAAAAGTGTACAAAGAGTCAAATATTTCCGAGAAAACTGCAACTTTCTAGCATTATTAAAAGAGAATATTGCTCATCGCCCACTTTTCTTTTCTCTCCCTCTTTTTTCCTTAGTTGAGTATGTGTCTTTAATGAGCCGAAAAGGAGATGATTAGAAAATCTAATTTTTAAATTGTGATTCTTTTTATGCTCTGATATCTGCACAAAACAATTCACAAGAAAGTAGACTTTATTTCGATCTTAAATAAAAATTTTAAATAGACGCTATACTTGGGATTTCTCCCAATCTGCAGGATTTGCTTATGAATATTTTAAGAGTTCTTTTAATTGAGACCAAAAAAAATTTCACTTAATTTAAATCTTTGTTATAGAGAATATTTTAAATAATACTATCTTAGAAATGTATACATTTTTAGATTGTTTCTTTTCCTATAAGGAACTTATTTTTGATTTGGGGACCGTACTTAAATTACGTAATAGTTTAAGGGGGGGGGGGGGGGGGGGGGGGGGGGGGGGTGCTCGAGTCATTTTGTTTTGTATGAAATTTTTGCATCAGTTTCGTAGAAAATTAATTTTTGGCTAAAGTCATATCTTTTGATTGAAAATTCAATTTTTGTAAAGAAAATTCGTCTTTTGGCTTGAAAGTTGAACAATTCAAATAAACTTTTTTTTTTGAGTGAAAAACTTTATTTGTTGAAAATTAGTCTTTGATTTTAAAATTCCTTTTCTTTTCTATAAATTTCATCTTTTTTGAATGAAATATAAACTATGACCCTTTTTTGGTGGGAATTTATCTTTTTAGTTCTTTAATTTATTTTGTTAAAAAGCCATATTTTATAGTAGAAAAGATATTTTTTGTTTAAAATAAAATATTGAATATAAAAATTTTTAATTTGTATCTGAAAATCTGTCTTTCTGAAAAAGGATTCTACTTAAGAGCTTTCTAGTATCTTAAGGGAAAACAACTTGGTCTGCGATCGAAAGTTCTATGATTCGATTCCCAGCGGAACGAAGGATAAGATCTTTTTATAGAAAAAAATTGATTCAAAAAGTTTTTAATTCATAGCGTCATCTAGTCTGAAAACACGTGAAGAATTTTTGTTATTCTCTGACGATATTAGAAATTCCTTGAAAAAATTTGAATACGTAACACCTGGCAAAATAATGCGTGCATTTTTGAAAAAGGATTTTTCTTTCGATCTCTCTAGTAGCTTGAGGGAAAAGCATCCGAATTTCTATGATTCGATTTCCAGCAGAGCAAAGGAGATTATCTTTTACAGAAAAAAAATTGATTAAAAATTTTTTAATTCATTGCTCCATCTAGTCTGAAAAGACGTTAAGAATTTCTGGTATTCTCTTATGGTAATACAAAATCCTTGAAGAATCTGAAATACTCTTTTATTTAAGGAACTAAAAATTACGTACAGTAATATGGAGTTGAGGGGGGGGGGGGTAGAAATATTTTATTAAGGTTTCTTACAGGGGGGAGAGAAGGTCTTAGAGAGGGCCTATAATCCCTTACGTAATTTAAGTTAGTGACAACTAACACTTCTGTATGCACTAATAAGTCTCGAGACACATTTTATATAAAAATTAAAAAGTCCCCTAATTATGAATACATTTGATATTTTTTCGAAATCCTTTTATGCCAATTGAAATCTTTCTTGAAATAAATTTCAAGATTTTTTTGGAAAATTTATTTTTTGATTTTAAAAATTCATCTTTTTTCGTAGAAATTTTGTTGTTGTTGAGTAAATGCAAATTTTCGGTTAAAAAACATTCTTCTTTGCTTAAGTATTCAACTATTTTGTTTGAAATGTTTGGTTGAATCACTTTGTTAGAAATCTTTTTTTGTTGTTATTGAAGATCTATAGTTTTAGCTGAAAATTAATCCCTTTGGTAAGAAAAGTTTATTTATTTTGTTGGAAATTAATCTTTTTCAATTAAAATTCAACTACTTGGGTAAAAATAAATACTACATTGTTAAAAATTGATTTTATTCCATTGAAGGCTTGCCTTTGGTTTGAGAATTTAACTGTTATGTAAAAAGCCTTTTTTCATTTTAACTAATTAACTTTTCAATTCTTTTAATATTGATCTTTTTTAGTTGCGAAATCTCCTTTTTTGATAGGAAAAAAAGTAATTTTCGTGGTTTGAAACTTCATTTTTTTGTGTGAAAATGCACCAGTTTCGTAGAAAATTAATTTTTTGCTGAAGTGATATTTTTTGTTTGAAAATTCAATTTTTGTAAAGAAAATTCGATTTTTGGCTTGCATGTTTAAAAATTAAAATAAACTTTCATTTCTTTCTTGAGTAAAAATTTTTAGTTAATAAACGATGACACTTTTTTGTTTGGAATTTATCTTTTTAGGTTGAAATTAAAGTAATTGTTTGTATCAGATAAATAAATAAATAAATATGAGAATGTTACTGTTTTGTCGACAATTAAACTATTTCCTAAAAAAATTACTTTTTGTATGAAATTCCCATTTTTCTGTTCAAAAGATAATTGAAATCTTTTCGGATGAAAACTCAACTCTTTTTTTGAAAATTTGTCTTTATGATCATCAAATTAACCTGCATTAGTAGAAATGAAATCTTTCTTGGATAAAAATGCAACTGCAGTGAACCCTAGTTCAGGCGTGAATAACAAACAAAAGCGTTTTTACGAAACGGCACTCTATCTGGGTAATTTCGCATCTCCTCCAGCCCCAAAACCGGCCCAGTCTCAGAGTTTCACTATATTTGGTTGAAAATTCAACAGTTATGTTGAAAATTCGTACTCAAATCCTAGACCATTTTTGTTTAAACTATTTTTTTTTTTTAACAATTTCATTATCCACTTTTCTTTTTTCTCCTTTTTTCCTTTTTTATGTATCTGTCTCTAATGAACAGAAAAGAAGGTGATTTGGAAATCTAATTTATACAATTGTGAGTCTTTTTATGCTCTGATATATTAGGATAAAATTGTTCATAAGAAAGTAGATTTCATATCGATCTCAACTAAAAAATTTCGAAAATTTTGAGTGTATCTTTATGAACACCAGCCCTTCATTTGTGCTTGAGGATATACGATACAGTCTTCAACCGCAACACCGTAAACCTTCGAAATTAAAAAAAACTTTTAAGCATCTCTTGATCCGAGACTCGTAGGAATAGCAAAGCACCATGCAGCGGAACCTCATCCGCGGATTCATAGAAATACGGCGAATCACCTTTTTATGTCTACGCAGGTTATCGATGCGTAAACCTCTAGGTAAACAGGTAACGTATACCGCGAATAGAAATGCTAGTTCTATGTTTCTACTCACTGAGTCTCAGGAAATCCCGAATTCTGAGCATATTCGAAATTTTATACCCTGAATACTAACAAGAATACGTACTTCAAGAAAATACCGCTAAAACGGCAGAAAATGTAGGTCCGCTTCGATTTTTTTTAACTCACATATTTTATGTATTTTTCCACACTGAAACCGACTCTGGCAGAGAAAGTTTGTCTCT
>NC_046663.1:47855755-47866844 GCF_010883055.1 Belonocnema kinseyi
TTTATTGGTTAAATATTTATAAAAAATATTTGGCATGCAACTTAAAGTTTTTTATATATACAAAAATGAGGGAATATTTCTAAAGAATTTTTTTCGCAAAAAAAAGCATTTCGAAAAAAGTGAGGATTACGCCCTTTTGATTTTTGACCCTTTGACATGATTTTTCGCTTAAATTCGCACTGCAATAATGCTTGCAATTTTAATATATATTTAATATACATAAAAATCATTTTGGCAGTAATTTTCAATTCTAAATAATAATGCATAATATTTTTTTCTAGTATAACATAAATTTTACTGAATTTTAGGTAGAAAAGTTCAATTAAGCGAATGATTAAAACACTTAACCAAAAATAATGGTACTTACGTTAAATTCTGACATTCACAGTGGATTTTCAAGAAAATTCCACCCGTAAGTTGCATTTTGATTAGAAATGAGAATTTAGTCAATGATTTTTAGGTTATTACTTTAGTTTTAAATATGTGAAAAGATTTGGGTGCATTCAAGAATTTTTCTTCACATACCTTAATATACATGTATATTAATTCTACAAGATGAAGGTATATTAAATTTAATTTACCGTATATGCAACTGATTTTACTTACATGTATATTAAGTTTCAATCAGATTTTTCTAACCGTGCGAACTGAATTAATATAACCAAATAATTTATCCTTTTTGGTCTAAAATTCAACTACTTGTTTAAAGTTGAACTATTTTTTTTTAAATTTATTTTTTTTGGCTTGCAATAGATTTCTTTGGTTTAAAATTTAACTATTTTCTTAACATTTTTTTTCGTTCAAAATTATCGTTTTTCTTAACTGAAAATTTGACTATTACATTTCTAATCAGGAATTTGTCTTTTTTTAGTTGAAGATTCAACTGTTTGCTCAAACATTTATCTTTTGAGTTGAAAATTCGTACTTTTTAATATATAAACCTAATCTTCTTAGTTAAGAATACATAGCTTTCTCGTTTGAAGTTCATCTATTTTGTTCAATATTTTACTATTTATTTTAATTTCATATCTTTTGATTTAATTCAACTTTTTTTATTTAAATTAATATTGTTCATGGATAAAATATCATCAATTACACTTCTTGTTGTAAATTCATTTTTTGATTGAAAATTCAATTAACTGGTTGAAAGTTTAACTACTTTTTTAAAAATCCATTTTTTTAGTTTGTTAAAAATTTAATTTTATTGTTTGAGAGTTAATTTTTTTACTGAAAAATGAACTACTCTATTTTTGATTGTAAATCAATCTTTTTCAGGTAAAAATTCAACCATTTGGTTGAAATTTGATCTATTTAGTAGAAAATTAATTGCCTTGGTTAAAAACGTAATTGTTTAGTTCAAATTTAATGTGTTTTTGTGTAGGACTGCACTATTTATTTGAAAATTCGTCTTCTTTGGTAGAATATAACTGTTCTTAATTTCAAATTAAAATACTTTTTGCTTGAAATGTCAAGTATTATAAGTTTCGTTGAGAACGTTGAAAGGTTGAAAATTAACTTTTTTGGTTGAAAAATCTTATTTTCGGGTTGAAAATTGAATGTTTTTGAATAAAAATTTAACTATTTTAGTAGAAAATTTAAGTATTTATTTTAAAATACAACTATTTGGTTAAAAACATTCAACTATTAAATTTAAAAATTAATTAATTAGTAGTAAATTTACCTTTTTTAATTCATGATAGAGGGTGGAAAATTTAACTGTATTTTGAATATTCTTTTTTTTTGTTATTGAAAATTCATCTTCTGGGGTAAAAAATGAATCCCTTTTTTTAAATTCATTTTATTGGTTGTCGATTCAACTAATTTCTTGTTAAAAATTCCGTCTTTTTTCGTTCAATTTAAGTGATAGAAAGTTGGTTTTCTTTCGTTGAAAGTTAGTTTTCAAACTGTTTGAAAATTCATATCTTTGCAGGTTTAAAATTTAAATATCTTGTCGAGCCATCTTTTTTGGTCGAAAATTTAACTATTTGGTTGAAAATTCATCGTTTTGGATTAAAAATACATCCTTTATGATAGAAAAGACTTCTTTCTTGATTGAAAATTTATATTTGTTTCTTTTGATCTAAAATTTAAATCTTGTTTCGTTTAAATAAGAAATATTAAATCTTCCTTTGAGAATTTATATTTTTTGTTTGGGAACTGATCTGAAAAGTTTGATAGAAATTGTTTTACTCTCTTGAGCAATAAATCTTTTTCGTTTGAAAAATCTTTTTTTAAATAGAAAAGTAATCTTTTTTAGGTAAAAAGGCAACTATTTAGATGAATCTTAAAAAAATTGAATTTTCAACAAAAGAGAATTTCTTACTGAAAAAGGTGACCGTTTAACAAAATAGTTACATTTTCAACCAAATAATAAAATTTTCAACCAAACACTAGAATTTTTTACCAAAAGTGATGAATCCCGCGTTAAAAATATAATAGTAGACTTTTGAAACAAAAGTCATCATCCTAGTTATTAATTTATCTCTTTTGTTGAAATTGTAATTATTGTGTTGAAAATTCGTGTTCTTTTAATTGAAAATTAATTTCTTAACTCAGAATGAAAACATTCTATTTTTGTTAAAAAATGATAATTTTATTGAAAATCGATCATTTGTAGTTGAAAATTCATGTATTTTGTTAAAAAATCGTATTTTTTGGTCGAAAATTAATCTTTTTGATTAAAAATGCAAGACTTTAGGTCTAAATTAATCTGCTTTAGTTGAGGATTCAACAATTTAGTAGGAAAGTAAACTATTCAGTTGAAAATTAACTTTTTCTCGTCCAAATTCATATATTTGCGTTGAAAATTCTACTGTTTTGTGAATAAATGGTCCTTTTGACTTTAAAATTCAATAATTTTGCTAAAAATTTAATTATTTGACTGAAAATTTATCTTGTTTAGTTGAAGATTCAACTAAATAGTTGAAAAATGTAATGCTTAACCAACAAAAAAATTAGTTTTTATCAAAATTCGACAAAAGAGATGAATTTTCAACTAAAATCATAAATCTTAAAAAATTGAATTTTCAACAAAAGAGTTCAACCAAAAGATGATTTTTTGAATCAGAAGATTAATTTTATAAAAATGGAGTATTTACAATTTCAACCAAGGGAATTAGTCTACAAAAAAAATAATGTTTAACAAAGTGCTTCAACTGTCAACTACATAGCTGAATTTCTTACCAAAGAAGATAACTGTCCAACAAAATAGGATTATTTTCAAGAAAGTAACCAAATTTTCAAACAAATACTAGAATTTTTAACTAAATGAGATGAATTTAAAAGCAAAAAATATAATAGTAGGCTTTTCAAACAAAACTAGTTTATTTTCCTTTTCAGGTTCTATTAACTTAGTTTGCATTCAAGTGAAAAAACGAGAAAAAAGGGAAAAAACTCGGTTATCAGCCGTAGATTTTATCATGCCTCCCCTTCTCTCAAAATGATAACGTAATTTATGGACAATCCCTTAGCTATAATCAAGTCAATTCAACCAAGTAAACTTAATGTTTATTAACTATATTCTTGAAGCTATTTTCATATAATTACACTTGTAAAGCCCTAACGTAAAAAATAAAAAACTTATTGGTTTAATTATCCCGTCAAACGAGGTAATTTCCGACACGTGGGTTAAAATTGGACAATCCCATATTCATAGTTTAAATCACTTCAGGGAATTCGAACCAGTATCTGGAAACAGTTAAAGCCTTCAACTGGTTCTAGAATCTGGTTAAAACCCCTTCTTAAGTAATTTAAACTATCAATTTAGAAACGTCCGAATTTACCCCACGCGTCCGAAATTACCCCATTCGGTGGTGAAAAATTCTCTTAATTTGATTGCGTCAGATAATTATTTTTTATACAGAAACGAGACGTCGTTGGTATCCTTACGACTTCTGGATGGAACTCACCGAATTTCAACTGCCTATATAAGTCAGAATTACACTCTCCAAGCAGAGATCTCACGACCGGATGGTAAATTAATTTTTTTTTATTATACACTCCCATATCAAAGATATTTATGCCCTTATCTTAGCATTCAGTATAAAATATTTACATGTCCACGATCCTTATATAGCTTCAACCGTAACATAAAAGATTCACTTTTTTCTTTTAGTCCTTAAACCAGCAGCACTTTGAAATCTTATACTCTCTTCCAGTTTTATATAAATATTCATATATGAAAACGCAAATAATTATTAATTTTATATATTCATTTTTTATATGCTAAATAAATAATTGAGAACTCTAACTGTAGTTGCCATAATTAACATCAATCCTAATGGTATGTTGTTTGGAAGCATTATAGACAAAAAATGTTAATTCTCTCTAATCTCTGATTATTATATAGCTCTGGACAATTTTTTTATACTTCTTCTAGAGAGTAATTTTATGTTGAGAGTATACAATATTCTTCTACTTATGTTACAGGAATGCATGGAATCAGAGTCAAGAATTGTTTCGCTTTCAACAAGAAGAATGATTCTCTAAGCCTAATAGATGATAAGGGGTAAGTCCAATTTATAACATGTTTTTACTCAAAGTACCAATCAAAAAAATTATACACAAGAAAAAAATAGTTTTCATTTTAAGGAAAAAAACGGCGTCGAAAAACTTTCTAAAAACAAAATTGAATCACAACTGGTTCATTTAGTTTAGAAGAATAGACACATGAAGGGTGTCGTGGCAAAACCATTTGAGTCGATCGGAACAAATTTTTCAGGAGAGAGAGAAAAAATTTTTTTATCGAATTCTCAAAAGAAGAAGAAAATACATTCGAGATTTGAGCGATTTTCCACAGATTTTTTTTAATTGTTTAGATCCCAATTAACATCAAACATAGGCTTGAAACATCTTAAACACATCACGAGACAAATAGAAGACTGAAAAGTGAAAAATTAAATCGAAATTAATCGTTTCTTTAAAAAAATTAATTTTACAATACTATAGTATTATTTTTATTTGAAAAATATTTATTTTTTGTATTTTGTAACTATTTAGTATAACAACGGATTATAATTGAATACAATAATTTAAATTTTCGTATAATAGATCACATTTTATCGAGATAAAAACAAACTTCCGGATCGAATTTGGATATATCCTTTCACCGCAATGTCCGGTTGTATTTTAGAGAGTTCTTAAGCCAATAAAACGTTTTTCAAAAAAATGGTACTTACATGGTTTTACCGTGACACCCTTCGCATTCAAAGATATTTAATTGTTTTTATTTTTGCATTGCTCAATGGGGGCCTTCCATAATCTACGTTACCCATTGGGGGGTCTGATATTATATTTTTAACTAGAATTCATTTTGTTTAGTTAAGAATTCTGGTATTTGGTTAAAAATGTTGTTATTTTGTTCAAAATTAAACTAACACATTTTGTTAAAAAAAGTAATCTTTTTAACAGAATTCAGCTACTTGGTTGAAAGTTGAACTACTTTTTTAACAATTCATTTTCTTTGGTTGTAGATTCATTTCAATTATTGAAAATCTAAGTATTCCATTTTTAGAAAATTAATCATCTGGGTCAAAATATCATCTTTTGGGTTGGGCCTTTTGTTGAAAATTCGTTTTTTTTCTTCAATTTATCGTTTTAGTTGAAAATTCATCTCTTTTGCCGAAAATGTAACTCTCTATTTGGGTTGCAAATTCAACTATTTTGGCAAAAAAAATCATTTGGTTATTAATTACATTATTTGGTTCAATGTTACATTACATTTTTTTATTTTAAAAAACAACATATTTTTGGGTAGAAAATGCTACCGTTTTGTAAATAACTCGTCTATTTGGCTTTGAAATTCAATGCTTTTGTTGAAAATTAATATATTTTATTGAAAATTCATCCAATTTTTTTAAGATTCAGTTTCTTGGTTGAAGATTTAACTATCTTATTTGAAAAAAGCTAATTTTCCGGGTGAAAGAATCATTTAATGGGTTTAATTCTTTTGTTAAAAATTTAATTCCTCTAATATTTGTCATTTTTTAGTTGAAAATGCATCTTTTCCATTGAAAATGTAAATATTTTATGGAAATTTCGTTGTTTTTTTTCTTGCGAATTAATTTTTTTAACTAGCAATGTAACTATTCCAGTTTTAATAAAAAATTTATATTTTTATTTAAAAATGATATTTTATAGTTGAACATTTTAATAATTTGTTCAACAAATTTCTTTTTAGGTTGAAAATTAATCCCTTTTCATGAAAAATACAACTGTTTAATTTTAAATTAATCTGGTCTAGTTGAGGATTCATCAGTTTGTTAAAAAAATAAACTATTCAGATGAAGATAACTTTTTTTGTTAAAAAGTAAACTATTTTTAGAAAACTTTAGATGTTTGGTAAAGAAGTAATTTGTTTATTTAAAAATCATGTCTTATGGTTGGAAATGATATCGTTTTGTAGCTAATTCGTCCTTTTTTCTTTAAAATTCAATTATATTATTGAAAATTTAATGATTTGATTACAAATTCATCCTTTTTAGTTTACAATTCAACTATACTTGGTTGAAAGTTAAACTAGTTTGTGAAAAATTCCTTTTTTTAAGATTCACATCCTTGCTTGAAGATTTAACTATTACATTTTTTAAATTGATTCTTCTGGGTTTAAAAGTCATCTTTTTTATTCCTTTTTTTGTTCTTGAGAAATCATGTTTTAACAATGTAACTGTTTCCGTTTTTGTTAAAAATTGATCTTTTCTGGTTAAAAATTCACATATTTTGTTTAAAATGCACCATTTTAGGCACAAAATTAATCTTTTTGGTTGAAAATGTATTCCTTTTGTTTAACAACGCAACTTTTTGGGTCTTAATTATTAATCTGTTTTGTTGAGGATTCAACAATTTCGTAGACAAATATAGTATTCGCTTGAGAATTAAATTTGGTATTAAAAATTAAACTATTTTTATTAAATCAAAATTTTAGGGAAAAAAAACAAATTTTTTCTTTAAAGAATTATATCTTTGAGTTAAAAATTCAAGCACTTTGTAAATAATTCGCACTTTTAGATTTAAGATTCGACAATTTTGTTCAGAATTAATTAATATTGTTGAAAATTCGTGTTTTTGGTACAGTGTTTATCATCTTGCTAGAAAAATCTTCTTTTTGGTTGAAAATTTAAATTACTTTACTCTTTTGGTATAAGAAAATTTATTTTCCGGATTAAAAAATATACTTTTGAGTTGAACGCTTTTGTTAGAAAATAATTTTTCTACAATTTATCATTTTAGTTTAAAATTCACCTCTTTTTTCGATGATATAAACGGTTTATGGAAAATTGAATTTTCCAAAAAATATTTACATCATCAAAAATAACGGATTTCAAAATTTTTTTTTTGTTTTGTCTTATTTTAGAAATAATTTCTCCATCTAACAATGTAACTATTTCATTTTTGGTTGAATATTCATATCTTTTGTTTAAAAAAAGTATCTTCTTAGCTTTTAGCCCGAAATGTTATCTTCTTGGCTTAAATGTATCTTTTTCGCTTAAAAATGCAACCGTTTGAGTCTACATTAATTTGGTTTGGTTCATTATTTATCAATTTGGTATAAAATTCAACTATTCGATTGAAAATTAACTTTTTTGTTACAAAATCATATTTTTAGATCGTAAATTCTAACGGTTTATAGATACTTCTTCCTTTTAATTTTAAAATTCAGTAGTTTTGTTAAAAATTCATATATTTTTTTGAAAATTTGTATCTTTTAGTAGAAAATAATTCTTCTTGCTGGAAAATTAATGTTTTTGGTTGATAATTTCACTATTTGATTATATGTGAATATTTCTTTATTTGATAATTTAACCACTTGGTTGAAAGTTTAATTATTGCTTTGAAAAATCATATTTTTAAGATTCATCTCCTCGGTTGAAGATTTAACTATTCCATTTTTATAAAATTAATCTTCCCGGTTAAAAAATCATCTTTTGGGTTGAATTTTTTGGTTGAAAATTCATAATTTTATTTGAAAATTCGTTTCTTTTTGGTTGAGAATTAGCTTTTGCAACTAACCATTTAACTATTCCATTATTTATTGAAAATTAATCCTTTCTAGTAGAAATTTAATGTATTTTGTTAAAAAAAATGGTCTTTCTTGTTCGAATATTAATCTCCTTGGTTGATAAGTCATCCTTTTCGATTAAAAATGCTACTGTTTGGGTCTAAATTAATCTGGTTTGATTGAGGATTCAAAATTTTTGTATAAAATTAAACGATACGTTTGTAAATTAAGTTTTTTTTTTCATTCATATTTTTGGTTCAAATTTAATTATTGCTCTGAAAATTAAAATTTTTTTAATCCGGCGGTATGACCTAAAAACTCAACACTTTGAGCTTTTTTCCTATTTTTTCGTTTTTTATTACCTTTTTAATTACTATTTTTTATCAAAGATTCGTCAGTTTGGCTACGTTACTTTTTTTGGGAAGGGGGATTTAAGAAAAAACTATGGTTTTCAACTATGGTGGGGGGGGGGGGTAAAAATACCAAAACATTTGTAATTTAATTTATGGAAGACCCCTTACAGAAAAAATTTCTATAGTTCAAAATGAGTTTGCAAGACACTAAGCTGAAAAAATTTTAATCTTAGTTTTTTTCTGTGTAATAAAACTTTTTGGGTGGCTATATCAGATGTTTTCTCGTTCTGCATGTTAAAGGTGTCCCGTGACAGAAAAAAACAGCAAAAAAACAGTAATGTCAAAATTCGTTTATGATCGGAACACTGGTTTTGCGGAGGCAACATTGTTTGAAATGTTCCGATTTCCAGATAGCGGAACGCAAGTGCATTTTCAATGCGACATTGCCGTCTGTAAAGGTAAGATTTTCTTGAGGCATAAATAAAACTTGTTTATAGAGTTCCGGAATTTTTAGCCAGATTGTAATCGTATATGCGCTACAGCAGGCATGAAACATTGCATTGTCAATTAGTAATATAAAAATATAAAAAATGTTACTATGTTTCAAATTTTCAAAATGTACTATTTAATCACTTTAAATGATAATAATCATTTGATAGGCATGTCTTTATTTTTCAATCAAATGTTTCTATTTTTTACATACTAATGTCAAAATTTAAAAGTTCATATATTTTTTTAGAAAACTGAACAATTTTGTTAAAAAGTAAATATTTTTGGTTGAAAATTCACATGAGTCTATAGTTTAGGTGGAATTATCCACCATAATTTTATGTAATCCAGAGTAATCCTATGCAGTCAGGAGTAATCTCAGGTAAACCAGCGTAATCCACCTCTGCTAGACTGCACTAGTTGTTTCCTCCTCGTAAACAATATATTTAACGCAAAGGCGACGGAGCCCTAGAGGCCATTGGGGGCAATGCCCCCTGAGAAATTGCCCAGAGAGGGGTAAATTATTAATTTGTCTTTCTCTGAAATTGAATAATTAAATTCATCAGATCGTTTGAATTTTTCCAAAAATCGACCTGAAATATTTGGAAAATGATTCATGTCTGTGAAATCTTCTTAATATATCCGAAATCTTTGCCAAATATTTGAATTATTTGTAAAATATTTGAAATCTTTGGGAAGTCATTGAAATATTTGTCAAATTTTTGAAATCTTTAAAATCTTTGGGAAATCATTGAAATATTTGTGGAATATTTGAAATATTTGGAAATTTTCGTGAAAGTGTTGAAATATTTGGGAAATCATTGCAATCTTTGAGAAAACATTGAAGTCCGTGATTGAAGTCTTTGGAAAAACACTGAATTCTTTATGAAATCTTCTTAATCTATCCGAAATCTTTACCAAATACTTGAAATCTTTGAAAAATCTTTGAAATCTTTGCGAAATATTTCAAATATTTGTAAATGTTGAAATCTTCTGATAATCATTTAAATCTTTTTGAACTCTTTTAAATCTGTTTGATTTTTTTACAAAACATTTTAAATATTTTCGAAATATTTAGCAAATCATTCAAAAGTCCTTGAAATGTTTTAAATCTAATCAAAATCTTTGCGAAACCATAAAAATCTTTGTGATATCTTTGGGAAATCATTGCACTCTTTGTGAAATATTTGGAAATCTTTCCGAAATATTTCAAATATTTTATAAGTATTTGATCATATTTTTTAATTGATTGAAATCTTTATGAAATTTTTTTAATCTATCTGAAATCTTTACGAAATATTTGAAATCTTTGTGTAATCTTTGAAAAATATTGTTGAAATATTTATAAAATATTAATTTTTTTTTAATATTTAGTATATTTTTTTAATTGTTGAATTCCTTGGAAAATCATTGAAGTTTTTGTGAAATCTTTTTAAACTTTTCGATTTTTTTTGCGAAACATTTGAAATCTTTGTAAAATTTTTCTGAAATCTTTGGAAATCTTCGAAATGTTTTTGAAACATTTGTGAACTTATTGAAACCTTTGAGAAATAATTTATGCCTTTTGTGATTTTTTTTAATCTATCCAAAATCTTTGTGAAATCTTTTAATACTATCTGAAATCTTTGTGAAATGCTTAGAAAATCATGGGTATCGGTGAAATATGCGAAATATTTTTGAAATATTTGATTATATGCGAAATTCTTTAAATATTTGCAAAACATTTCAAACCTTCGCGAAATTATTGAGATCCTTGTGAAATCTTTAGATATATTTAAAATACTTTTGAATTGTTTGTGAAATTATTGAAATCTTTATTAAATAATTGGAAAATAATGCATGCCTTTGTGAAACCTTTTAAATCCATCCGAAATCTTTGTGAAATATTTGCGAAATATTTGAAATATTTTTGAAATATTTGTAAAATGATTGAAATCTTTGTGAAATATTTGTGAAATTATTGAAATCGTTGTATAATCATGGAAATCTTTGAAATTTATCCGAAATCTTTTTTATCTTTGTGAAATCTCTGAGAAACCATTTAAGTGTTTGTGAAATCTTTGTAAAAATTTTCTCAAATCTTCAGAAATCTGCGAAATATTAAAAATATTTTTTTAGTATTTTATAATATTTGTGAAATAATTAAAATAATTATTGGTAGAGCAGGTCCCCTTATCAGAAGTAAAAATATATCAAATAAAGCTAAAATGGCAATACATAATTCTATATTTGTACCGACTGTACTATACGG
>NC_046663.1:47866944-47880460 GCF_010883055.1 Belonocnema kinseyi
GATGGTTCGGACATGTTGAGAGAATGCCAAATGAACTACTAACGAAACAAGTGTATCAAGGTAAAGTAAATGGCAACGTGCCCAGAGGTAGACCGCGGAAAGGAAATAAAAAGAGTGTCAGTAGAGTGAATGACGCCTGAAACAAAGACCTTGGCTATTAATGGACCCAAGTCGGGAACCTTACATAACGACTTCGTGAGGTTCTGCGTTTGGGGTGATTGCTAGAGAGATTGATCAGCAACCTGGGTCGGAGCAGTGTTGCGGAACGAACGTGTTATTTACTTAAATAGCACGAGAATTCTGGATCAATCTAAAAAATCTCTATCCCTTCCACACACTACTCCTTCCCCTTGCCGAGTGAGTCACGCCTACCTCGAAAGGGAAATGGCTTAATGGTGTAATGAAAGCATTGGAAAGTAATTAAAGCCTTTGTAAAATCTTTTAAATCTATCCGAAATCTTTGCGAAATATTTAAAAACTGTTAAATCTTTGAGAAATCATTTGAATCTTTGTGAACAATCTTAGGAGAAACATTGAAATGTGTGTTATATCTTTGTCAAATCTCTCTGAAATCTGCGAAATATTAAAAATATATTTTAAATATTTTGCAATATTTGTAATATTATTAAAATTTTTGGGAAATAATTTAAGTCTTTGGAAAATCTTTTAAATCTATCTGAAATCTTTGCAAAGGATTTGAAAACTGTGAAATCGTTGAAATCTTTTGTAATATTTGTGAAATTATTGATATCTTTATGAAATCTTTATGAAATCTTTGGCAATATGAATTTTATACCTGTATTTATTATTTACTATTTATTGTCCATTTATTCTTATTTATGTACAATTTGTATTTAGTATAACAATATTTTTATACTAGATACAAAGTGTTTCATTAAAAATTATAAGTTTATTCTCCTGCCCCCACCTATATAGATAAAAGGCTCCGCCGCTTCTGAATTTAAAATTAAGAATTTCAAAGTGATGGATCCAATATAACAGAGAAACATGCAAAAAGTCACGTGATTTGAATGAAAGATAGTACAAAGAATTTCTTAGGTCCCTGATGACAAATCCAGGGTCAAAATTGTGAAATTCATAATGGCGTAGCCAAAAACCCCTATAAAATGAGCTTTTATGATGAATACAGAATTTTTTTCTGGTACCAGTTTTGGCACAGAATGTCGATTTCGACTCGGCCAGTTAACTGGTTTTAAAGCCAGCGTTCTTTGCTGGTCGTGCCTTATCGTTTGACCGCACAGTATTGTATTCAATATACGTGGATAGTGCATAATAAAAGTGATCTCTGTAGTGGTAGCCTGTACTTGCATTTTAACATGCTGGCATTGCTTGAGTCTAAGTAAAGCCGGTCCGAGATTCTATAGAAGCGGACATTAATTTCTACCTATCGGATTTTACTAAAACAAGTTTCAACTGGGGGTAGAAATCGACCTTGCATCACACACAATCAAATTTTACCATCAGCCATGCAAGCTTCTCTGCCTTATGTGAACAAAGTAATCAGTGTACGCCATTGGTTTCACACTTTTTACTATTTTCCATTTCTTATTATAGGTTTTAAAAATGTAAATTAATCCCTCGATTAAACCTAATGGACAGCACCAATATGAGTCGAAGTAATGGCAACATTTTTCGAGTTTTATTCAGTGGTGTAGTCAAGGCCTCATTAATAAAATGTTTGTTTGAATAAGGGTGGCGACTTGCGAGAAATTACCGGGGATTTTATAGAACGGGAAAAACCCGGAAATGACCAAGAATTTAATTAAATAATCGGGAATTTTCAAAAGTGATTTGTACTTTTTCCACTGTCGCAGATTTTTCAGACTATCTCAATTTACTTTAATTAAATCATCATTTATTTTTGAATTTTTAGTATTTTCCATTATAAGAAAAATGTTTTGCTATTTTTTTTTCTATGTCAGAATTCTTCACAATTTAAAAGTTCCCTCTTCAAAATCACAACAACAAAAAATAATTCAAGTAGTTTTTAACGTTTTTCTTAACTATAGTAGAAAATTTCGTGACAATTCTCATTGCGCATTAATATTTTTGTAATTAAAAATTCAACTACTTGGGGTTAAGCTTTTGTCAAAAATTAATTTCTTAGTTTAAAGATTCATCATTTTAATTTAAATTTCATTTTACTTTGAACATATAACTACTTTTTGAAAATAATTGTTTAAACTAAAACTTCAACTTCTCGAGTAGAAAATTTAACTATTTAGCTGAAAATATGTTTTTGTTTCAAAAATCAGATTTTTAGCGGAAAATTGACGATTCTATTTTTGGCTAAAAATTGATCTTTTGTTGGATGTAGATTCAACTATTTGGTCGAAATTGCTATTTTTCATTTAAAAATTAAACTATTTGTTTGAAATTTTTTATTACTTTGTGGGAAATTCATCTTTTTGGTAGAAAATTAATCTTTATGATCATAATTTCGTCTTTTTGTTGCTATGAAATTCAACTATTTCATTTGAAGATTCATCATCTTAGTTTAAAATTTATCAGTTTGGTTGACAATTAATTTCTTTAACTGAAAATTTAACTGTTAAATTTTTGTTTAGAAATTGATCTTATCTAGTTCAAAATTCAAACAATTTGATTGAAAATTTATCTTTTTTTTCACTAAAAATTCAACTATTTCCTTGAAAATTCACATATTTTGTTTTAAAAAATCGATTATTTTGTAGAAAATCACCTTTTTGTTGGAAAATTTAAATCTCCATGTTTAAAAATTCTTCTTTTCGGTTGAAAATTTAAGTATTTCACCAAAATATTGATCATTTTAGTTAAAAAATTAATTTTTTAAGTTGAAAATAAAATTACCTGGTTGAAAGTCAAACACTTTTTTTCAAAAATCATTTCTTTCGTTGAAAAATGAGACATTTGACTGAAAACTTGTTTTTTCTTGGGACGAAAAGGATTTTTTGCCGAAAATTTAACTATTTTGTTGAAAATTTGTTTCTTTTTGGTTGAAAATTAATTTAATTTTAACTGAAAATATAACTATTATTTCATTTGAATATTCTACAATTTTACTGAAAAATTCAACTCTTTGTTTTAACATTCATTGGTTAAATAAAAATTTAATTATTCAATTTTTGTTAAAAAATTATCATGTTTAGTTGAAAACTCATCTTTTTTATTTAAAATTCAACTGGTTAAATATTTGTCTTCTTTAATTAAAAATGCAAGTACTTCGTTAAAAATTAATTTATTTTGTTGAAAGTTTTTTTGTTGTTGTAAAAACCTAAATCTTTTGGTTTGAAAATTAATCTTACTGGAATGGAAGCTTCTAATGTGTCCCCTAAGGGTTTACATTTTTCTTACACCTTCTCTATTCCTTTACACACCCTCCACACACTTACTTGGTGGTGGATGAAGGGGGACCTACAGTTTAAGGTGGATTCCGGAACCACCAAGAGCAACAGCTTTAAGTACTTAGAGAAAAAACCTTTTTCTCTAGAGGTACCGGGTTCCCACGACTCTCCGGAGATGAACAACTCCCTTGCTAGGCTAGTGTTCACACCGCATGGGCCACCGAGACTCTTCCAGAGTGCGAGGCGGGAATCGAACCCGCAAGCCGAAGGAGTGGGTCCAAAGCCTACGCTTTAGTCCCCACGACCATCGTCCCACTCAAATTAATCTTACTGTTTAAAAATTTATCGTTTTAGTAAAAAATGCAAGTATTTCAGTCAAATACTCATTATTTTAGTTAAAAATTCATTTTTTCGGCTTAAAATTCAATGTATATCAATTAAAGATTAATATTTTATTTGAAAATTGATTTATTTTGCAATTTTTTGCTCTGTTGTGTAAATGCATTTTACGAAAAATATGGGTATGTTACTTTTAGTTGACCGGGAAAATTGAAAAACTTTACCGGAAAATGACCGGGAATTTGAAATCGTCCACCGAATCGCTACCCTGTGAATTAAACAAACCAAACAGTATCATGCCGGTCTATGCCGAAGGAAGTTTTCAATCCTTTTTAATTCCTTTTAATCCATCCGTCAATTCCAATTTCAGTCCGAAGCTTTCCTTTAATTCCTTTTTAATATGTGACCCCGAAACCGAATAAATCCGATGTTAATCAGAAGACACTTTTTAATTCATGCTTCCAAAGCGAATGAATTCTAACACATGTTTTAATCCCTATGTCTAATCCGAATGAATCTGAAACCAATACGAATTCAGATTTCAATCTGAACGGTCAATCCGAATGAATTCGAGCCTCATCCGAAAAGTTATTTTAATCCTTCTGAATTCTTTTCAATCCATAAGTCTTTGTAAAATTCAATCCGAATGAATCCGGCATCAAGCCAAATAAATCCGACTGAATCCGAGACCAAACCCATACGAAGGAACTTTCATTCCTTCTCAATCCGATATCCAATCCAAATGAATCCGAGATCATTCCAAATGACTTTTAATCCTATCCAATCCGTGACCAGCAACAAATTCAATTTAAACCAATCCGCAATCTAATCCGAAAATACTTTCCAATCTGTATCCCCAATTCTAATAAATCCGACCGACTCTCAATCCTTTCTAATAGTGCCCCCAATCTTAAGCAATTAGAAATCAATCTGAAGTTACCCTTTAATTATTTTTAAAGCGTATTCAAATTCTAATGAATCCGATATTAATCTAAACGACTTTCAATCCTTTTTAATCAGAATGAATCCGAAACCAAGCCTAACTCGTCTTTCAATCCTTTTTAATCCTTCTCCGCAACCCGAACGAATCCAAAACCACGTTTCAATCCTCATTCAGAATTAATCACAAATTCAAACGAATCCATATAACTTTCAATCCATGGAAATGCTAATTCTGCCTTAATGTAAATAAATTTGTTAATTTTTAAAGAAAAAGTAAAACTTTTTTTTGTTTCGGATCTATTTCATAAAAATACCATGAAAATTATATGAAACAGTATTGTACTACAATGTGTTGGGTTTAGCCTCGGGTTAGGTCGAATTCAGTCGGATTATCATCCTTCTTTCGAAATCGGATTAGGCCGAATTCAATCGAATTGTCATTCTTATTTCTACTTCGGATTAAATTGGATAGGAATCCTTGTATCAAAATCGAATTAGGTCGGATTTAATCAGATAGAAATCTTTGTTTTTCATTGAATGAAATCGGATTCGGTCGGATCGGAATGAAACTGTTTGCTTCAGAAAAAATTCAAGAATAAAATGGATTCAAAAGGATAGAATTTTTTCTATCCGAAATTTTCACAGGGGGATCAAGGAATCGATGAAGGAAATTTTTTGTTTGTGCTTATTTATTTGGTTCGAAAAAATTATGGTTTAGTTCAAAATAATCTTTTGTTTAAATCAAGTAAATTCATTAATGTTCAATAACATTAAATTACCAAATTTGTTCAAATGTTTAATTTGCACTTAACCTCAAAACTGTCCATTTACCAAGCAATTTTTAGTTTTTCAGTAGATCAGAAAAAAAACAGCTTAAAAAAATTAACTGCATCAAAGCAATCAAAGGAGCCTCAGCACGCCTCGCGGCACTTTAATAGCACTTCCGTGCATTGTATTTTTTGTTGGAATCGAATAAATATTTTTATGAATTCAAGTACACAGATTTTAAACAAATGTGTCCTTTAATTAAAGCCAATATTTTATTAAAATCAAATAAATTGTATGAAAAAAATTGCGCGAAAAATTGTTGTACGTAGTATTAAGAAATTAAATTTTTATACAGTATGAAACCTAATTTATGTCAGCAATACTTTATGAAAATATATATTTATGGCAATGAATCATGGTCGTGGATCATGAATACAGTGAATCATGTTGATAGGATTGTTCCGAGTTGTAAATTGATTATGTTGAACGATTCACCGAATTAATTTCAAATCGCGCAGGCAATTTATAATCTCAAGTCGCAGAATTGGGTGTCACTCAAACAGGTTGGTTTTTGAAGGGAAAGAAAACGACACGTGTCTTATCGATTTGCTGAAAACATTTTTTGGTCAACGTTACGAGTACTATTTGAATTTTTTAATTTGAAAACGCGGTTCATCAAAAAATGCTACAAATTTTGGTTATATAAGTGTGATATTTTTAATATAATATAGTGATAAGAAAGGAAAGGATAAATAATTATATTAGATTACTAAGCATCACCCGGTTAATAAAAATTGGGATCATTTTTTTATAATCCGCGTTTTCCATTTTTAATTCCCTTTTAAAAACCCCGCCAGACCGCTCTTTTTCCTAGTCTAATTGCTTTTCTCATTTATCAGGTGTGCTATAGACTGTGGAATTCCAGAAAGTCAGGGACTTTAAAACTGGTCAGGAAAATTCAGGGAATGTCAGGGAACATGTAGAAAATTCAGCGACTTTTCGGTAGACTTTTTTTAAGTATGAGGTCACCCAAAAATTGCATGAGGAGTTTCTCTAAAAATTGTCTTTTTCTTTGAAAATAAAACCGTTTTATTAAAAATTTATTTCTTTGGTTAAATATTTAACTATTTTCATTAAAAAAATCAATTATTTATTTGCAAATTTTCTTTTTTGATGGAAAATCATATTCGCAGTTTGAAAATGTAACTATTTGGTAGAAAATTGGTCTTTTTCTCATGAAAATTACAGATTTTGTTAAAAAATGTAACTATTTTATTGGAAATGACTTTTTTTTGAGTTCAAATCTAAATTAATTGGTGGAAAGTTCCTCCTTTCTTGGTAAAAATATAATCTTCTCCATTGAAAATTGAACTATTTTGTTAACAAAATTCAACTATTTGTTTTAAAATTAATTCTTTTGTTTAAAATTCGTTTTTTTTTTACCTAAAAATGAAACTGTTTGGTTGAAAATCCAACTTCTTTCAAATATATTTTTTTTTGTTAAAAATTCATGTATTTTTTTGAAAAAACTTATTTTTTGTAGAAAAGTAATCTTGTTAGATTGGCTTTTTTCGATGAACTTATTGATTTGTTTGAAACTTCAGCTACTCTATTTTTGGTTGAAAATGTATTTGTTCTAGTTTAAAATTTATATCTTATGTTAACAATTTGTCTTTTTGGGTAGATATTTATTCTCTTTGATTAAAAATTTCATTCGTATGTAAAAAAACATTTTTTTGTTAAGAGATTCATCATTTTAGTTAACATTTTATTTCATGAGTTAAAAATGTTACTATTTTGTTGAAAATTCATTTTTGTGTTTTTGAAAACTAATGTTTGAATTTGAAAAAGTTAATATATCATTTCTGCTTGAAAATTGATCTTTTTTGGTTGAAAATTAATTTTTCTGTTTGAAACTCATATTTTTAGTTAACAATTAATTGTCTTGTTGAATAAATCGATGTTTTTTTTTACTTTTCTTTATTAATTGACAAAATTTTTTTGGTTAATAATTCAACTCTTTTATTGAAAATTTATCTTTTCATGGTTCAAAATATATTTTGTTTTGATTTAGCATTCAACTAGAGTCTTGAAAATTAGTATTTTTTAGTCACTGTTTTAACTGAAGTTCTTTTTTGGTAGAAAATTGATCTTATTTGGTTGAATAAAAGGAAAAGTTTAGTTTAAAAAAATTTGTTGATGAAATTTAATTGTTTAAAGTGAATTTAATTATGTCATTTTTTTTATGAAAAATCAACTATTTGGTTAAAAATTAATATATTCTGTTAAAAAGTCAATACAGTAAGATTTTATCAGAGATATAACAACCTATACAATTCTGTACGGCTCTTTTTACTAAAACCTTTATAAACAATTTTAGAAACAATTCATTTTTGCGTTAACATGATTGATCTCCTAGCTGTAAATTTGTTTTTATACCTAATTACAAAATCTATAACGGTTAGGAAAAATTATAAATTGGTCAGAGTCTTGAAACTGGGATTTTGTGCAACCCTGTTTAAAAAAACCGAAATATTTTTAAAGAAAATAACATTTGAAGGTTGTTTGAGAGGTTGGTAACAAAAGCCCTTGGTACACAAAATTTATGTCCGTCTGGCCTTGAGATGCCAAGCTATGAATGCTGTTTTTAACACCAACATTCCAACACACATCACCCTTAAATGCTTTTTTAAAATTAAATGCCAACCTCTAAAAACGCTACAGTTAAAAATTACTTTTGAAAAGAAATATTCCGAAGTTGAGAGAAAATTATAAATTATTTATATGCTTTGTGATAGATTTATAAATAAATACATATAGAAAGAATTTAATAGATACCACATCTTCTAGACTAATATTTTTCAATTTATTTCAAAATTGAATCGATTAGGTTTCGGAAACACAGCTGGATTCCTCATCAAATCTTAGCAACTTTCTTTCTATTCCAAAACTTCAGGAAAAACATTTCAGATTAATAAGAATCTCAGGATAATATCCTGGATAATAATTATTTATGATTGGTTACATTTTTATGTAATAATTAGAGACAGTAAACAGAATAGAGAAAAATTAATATTTTTAGACTTCAGCGTAAAAGTGAAGATTATTCAGCCGCATAGTTTCCTATTCCTTAAAAAGAAAACGTTTTTTCAAATATTTAATTCCTTGTAATTGTACCGACAGGCACATCTCACAGAGATGTTTTGTATTTCCCAAAAGTGTTAATATTTTGAGATTATTTAATTCCTTTTAATCAGTTTACAAAATATGTGTAATAAATTGTTCTAATTCCTTCATGTGAAATATAAATTTAAAAATTTTAATCAATTTCAGTCTACTCTCTAGAGTTAAAATTATTTTAATTCACACATTTAAATATATTTCTGTAATGCATTTTTAACACGTTTAAATAAATTACTAAAATATAAATCAATATAAATTTGAATATTTTTTTCGAATTTATAAGTTGTAAAAAGATTTAATAATGAAAAATAGGTTAAATAGATGCTTCCGTTAAATTTTACTAAGTCGTTTTAGAGGAATGGGATTTGCACTTTTTCTGTTCAAGTTGGGGGATTTTTAGACGGAGGAAAAATCGCTTATTCGTAGGAATACAAATTCTTAATTTTTCTGGATTCAACGCTTATTACCGGGTTATAAGTTAAGTAGTTTTTTAAGTTTCAGTTAGAATGTCACGTGATATTTTAACCCAAAAAAATTTAATTATTCAAAAACATTCGAATTCTATATTAAAAACGTCAAAATTTGAAACATAGAACAAAACCTTGACAGAAGATTAACCTTAGATACGATTTACATAAGAAGAGATAAAATTTCAGTAAGTCCAAAATAATTTCCTGAAATTTCTTTAAACTCTTTCTCTCTCCCTCTTAATGTATAGGAAGTTGCGGAACTCCCGTCTGCGAAGGAGACGAAGATTTTTCAATAAAGGGAAGTATAGGACAAAATACAGCAGACGAAGAAGCAGTCCTTGTTGCGAGCACTAGCGTCTTTGCCCTTCAACCTGGAGAACCACCCGGTGAGTATTTTATTTCAACTCTGCAACTTCAATGTTCTCTTAGCTTTTTTTTTGTTCTAGGTATTTCTATTATTAGCTTTTCAATACGAGATTGTGAGACACGATTTTAATACAAAAGTTTATAATCTTTTCCCCATTCCCTCTTTTTTACGTTCCTTTTTCCCCCTATTTTCAAGAAACTTTCCATTATTCTCGTTTTTTTTCGCTTAAATGCAAATTTAAGTTGAAAATTCAACTATTTTGTTAAAAAAGCATATTTTTAGAAATTTTATTTTGTTGTTTAAAAATAAACTTTTTTGTTGAAAGTCTCTTTTGGATTTAAGAGTCCGGGATTAAAAATCTATAATTAAATTTTTGGATAAACTTTTTAATATTTGGTTGAAAATTTAATTATGGTTTTAAAATTTAATACAATTTTGTTCAAAGTTCATTCAACTATTTTGGCATAAAAACCAAATATTTTTTTCACAATTTATTATTATTAAGAATTTTTTTTTTATAGAAAATTCAACTATTTTATTGATTGAAATTTATGTTCTTAGTTGGTCAAAACCTCTACTATTTGTTTGAAACTTAACTTTTTGTTAAAAATTCATATTTTCGTATTAACAATTCAATGGTTTTGTGGAAACTTCATCTTTTTGATTTGAAAATTCAACCATGTGACTTAAAGTTCAATTATTTTGTTTAAACTTACTGTTTTTTGTTTCTAATTTCGAGTTGAAAATTCATTCTTTTTTAGAAAATACAGTTTTTTTTTGTTTAAAAATTACCTTCTTTGGTAGACGATATTTTATTTGAGAAATTCGTCTTTTTTGGTTTAATTTTTTTTACTTAAAATAAAGATTTTTTTGTTAAAAATGCAACTAATTAGTTAACATTTGAACTAAATTCTTAAAATTTCATTATTCCAATGATATTTTTTTTCTACTAAATATTTAATTGTCCCATCATTGGTCGAAAATTGATCTTTCGTAGTTAAAAATTTAAGTATTTTGTTGAGAATTCGTATTTTTTTGTAGGTAGCTCGTCTTCTTCCTAGAAAATTTAAATGTTTGGTTGAAAACTTAAGTACTTTGGTGAAAATTCTAATTTTTCAGTGGAAAATCATTTTTATTTTTATTAAAAATTTAACAAATTGCTTGAAATTTAATTTTTTTCTTGAAAATTCATATTTTCGAAGTTTAAATGTAATGTTTTTGTAGAAACTTCACCTATTCAGCTTGAAAATTTAACAATATGGAGGAAAATTTAATTATTTTGTTGAAAATTAACTTTCTTTTTGAAAGTTCAATTGTCGTGTCAAAAAATAGTTTTTTTGTGAGGATGAGCATTCAAATATTTTGATTTGGTTAAAATTTCAGTTAAAATTCCTAATATAAAGTTGAAAATTAATTTTTTTTGTAGAAAATGACGGTATTTTGTTTTAAAGATTCTCTGAATTCAATATGACAAAAAATGATTTCACTATTATTCCCATATTCTGTGAAAATCGCCGTATTCCTCGGTTTTGAGAGAATTTTGGGATAAAGTTCCGAAAAGCGCTTACCTCCGATTAATTCGAAACTTCGTATACCTATGTATTTTGACGCGCTGATTACGAATATTAGTTACACCATTAAGCCATTTCCCTTTCGGGGTAGGCGTGACTCACTCGACAGGGGAAAGGAGTAGTGTGTGGATGGAATATGATAGTAAAAATACCCGCAAATTCGATTTTCATGGTGAAAACTATGAAAAACCCATAAAAATCCTGTTTCTTTACGTTTATCTCAGTGAATAGTGAAAATTTATAAAAAAGCTTCAAATAAAACTTGTAGATCCTTTGAAAATACCTATTTTATGTTGAATATATTTTTACCCTACGACTGATGGTTTTCGACAAATAGACGATAAATATAAAAAATCATGGATATACTGCAAAATGTTTAGCGGTGCGACTTAAATTGTATGGAAAATTCCTGGAAGACTGGATGGGCGTTAACTATTGAAAATCGCAGAAATACTAAACATAAAACATTCTTGGAAGGTTGAGTCTAATTCTGTGACCAGTCAGAGGGGTGCCTTCCCGCCCCCCATGGCACGTTGGAAAGGGCGTCGTGTCTGACCTAAGTTATTTTTGTGACCAGTCATTGGGATACCTTCCCGCCCCCATGAGACGCTGGAAAGGGGGTCATGTGTTATTTAAGTTATTTTTGTGACCATTCCATGGGATGCCTCCCCACCCCATGACACGTTGTAAAAGGAGTCGTGTCTGACCTAAGTTTTTTCTGAGAGCAGTCACAGGGGTGCCTTCCCGCCCCCAGGACACCTTGGAAAAGGGGTCGTGTGTGACCTAAGTTTTTTCTGGGACCAGTCACAGGGGTGCCTTCCCGCCCCCCTCCCATTACACGTTGAAAAGTATAACGTGTGTGATCTAAGCAACTCTACACTTCGTACCGACATTTCCCTTATTTTCTCGAAAACTGTCAGTCGTAGGGTAAAAATATATTAAACATAAAATATGTATTTTCAAAGGATCTACAAATTTTATTTGAAGCTTTTTTATAAATTTTCACTATTCATTGAGATAAACGTGAAGAAACATGATTTTTATGGGTTTTTCATGGTTTTAACCATGAAAATCAAATTTGCGGGTATTTCCACTGTCATATTCGTGATCAGCTCGTCAAAATACATAGGTACACGGCATTTTCAAATTAATTGGAGGTAAGCGCTTTTCGGAACTTCACCCGAATTTTTGGCTCTGAAGTCCGATGATACTATAATAAGGATGAATATATAGAGAAATGAAAACTAACTTTTAATATCCTTGTAAAGTAGACTTTTGAAATCATGATATTGATAACTGATGAACAAGTAGGGAAAGTATTGCAAAACAATTTAAAACTGAAAAATTCATTTTAAAGATAACAATTCCACCACGTGAATTAAATTAGCCGTTAATCCTATATTTTATACGTACGAAGTGAATATTCACATTTAAAGCCTTTGCAATCACTTGCCAGAGGATTTAGTTTGTAAATTCATAAAACAATATTCCGAAACTTTTATTCAAAAATATTTTTTTAGTTATACCGTGATTATTTCTCAATATATTCTAAATATTATACGAGCTCCAACTGTATTGTATTCCCTAAAAAAAACTGATACTCTGTCGGCGAACTAAATTTTCATCGTCAGGTTAAAAAACACATTTTTCAATTTTTAATTTAATAAATAGCAGGTGGTAAAAAGGCTTGTTCTAAACCCCTGTTTTTAAAATTCTAATCATAAAAAAATACTAGAGAACTTTTGCTTAAAAACCCAGTCACTTTTTCCCATTATTTAGCTCGTACTGGCATCCAACTAGTGCTATTCAGCTATTTTATCTGGTTGTGTACTTTTTGATTACAGTATCCTCGGCTTCGTTCGAAGATGGCAAAGTTCATCCAGCATGGCTACTGTGGCTCGCAGTAGCCCTCGGTATTCTGTTTCTCATTATGCTTATCATTAACATCTGTCTTTGTTCTGCGATGTCGTGCACCTGCACGCGAACAGAGGTCATAGAAAAGGAACCTTCGATCATTGAAGACTACGATCCATATCGAAGTTGGCACGGATCTCAATATGGTTCAAGGTTTGTCTTTTTCTTTTTCTTTTTCTTTCCCTTTTCTTTTTTCTCTACTTCTATCTAACTTATTTTTATGTATAGCTTACTTCTTGTTTTCCCTTCCCCTATTTCCCCTGCTTCTGTTTCACTCACTTCCTCCACTTTCCCCTTACACCCCCATCCCTTGTTTTCCATACTACCGTACACCTCCTCAATTCAGTTTAATTTAATTGCTTTCCCCTCTCTTCCAGTACTTTCCATCCTCTCGCCAAACGCCTCATCAACCAACTTCCCTTCTCATATATTTCCTTCCCTAACTCTCAATTCTCATACCCCACTCCCCATCCCATCATTCTCTCTACTTCCCTTCCGATATTTCCCCTTCCATAACTATCCATGATTTCCCATTTCCTATTTTCGTCTTGTCACTTCCCATTCCCTATTTCCCTTTTCTCAATTCTCCTATTTCTCCTCCTCTCATCTCACCTAGTT